>NC_030684.2:2411092-2431640 GCF_000004195.4 Xenopus tropicalis
GGGGGGTACAGCTTATTGTGTGCCCAGAACATTCTTCTCTGTATATTTGTATTTATACATATGGGTAGGAGGTGCCATAGTGTTTCCCTTAGACAGTACAGTATGGGGGGTACAGCTTATTGTGTGCCCAGAACATTCCTTCTCTGTATATTTGTATTTATACATATGGGTTAGGGGGTGCCATAGTGTTTCCCTTAGACAGTACAGTATGGGGGTACAGCTTATTGTGTGCCCGAGACATTCCTTCTCTGTATATTTGTATTTATACATATGGGTAGGGGGTGCCATAGTGTTTCCTTAGACAGTACAGTATCGGCGGTCACATGCTTATTGATGTGCCCTGAACATTCCTTCTCTGTATATTGTTATTTATACATATGGGCTAGAGCGGTGCCATAGTGTTTCCTTAGACAGTACAGCTATCCGGGGGTACAGGCTATATCTGATGTGGCCCAGACATTCCCTCTCTGTATATTTGTAATTTATACCATATGAGGTAGGAGGTAGCACTATGTTATCCCTAGCAGTCAGTATGAGGGGTACAGCTTATTGTGATAGCCCAGCAGATCCTCTCTGTATATTGTATATATACATATGGGTAGGAGGTTGCCATAGGGTTTCCCTCTAGACAGATACAGTAATGGGGGTACAGCCTTATTGTGTGCCCAGCAACATTCCCTGCTTCTGTAATATTTTGTATTTTTACATATGGGGAGGAGAGGTGCCATAGTGTTTCCCTTAGACAGTACAGTATGGGGGTACAGCTTGTGTGCCCAGAACATTCCTCTCTGTATATTTGTATTTATACATATGGGTAGGGGGTGCCATAGTGTTTCCCTTAGACAGTACAGTATGGGGGTACAGCTTATTGTGTGCCCAGAACATTCCCTCTCTGTATATTTGTATTTATACATATGGGTAGGAGGTGCCATAGTGTTTCCCTTAGACAGTACAGTATGGGGTACAGCTTATTGTGTGCCCAGAACATTCCCTCTCTGTATATTTGTATTTATACATATGGGTTAGGGGGTGCCATAGTGTTTCCCTTAGACAGTACAGTATGGGGGTACAGCTTATTGTGTGCCCAGAACATTCCTTCTCTGTATATTTGTATTTATACATATGGGTAGGAGGTGCCATAGTGTTTCCCTTAGACAGTACAGTATGGGGGTACAGCTTTATTGTGTGCCCAGAACATTCCCTCTCTGTATATTTGTATTTATACATATGGTAGGAGGTGCCATAGTGTTTCCCTTAGACAGTACAGTATGGGGGTACAGCTTATTGTGTGCCCAGAACATTCCTTCTCTGTATATTTGTATTTATACATATGGGTAGGGGGTGCCATAGTGTTCCCTTAGACAGTACAGTATGGGGGTAACAGCTTATTGTGTGCCCAGAACATTCCCTCTCTGTATATTTGTATTTATACATATGGGTAGGAGGTGCCATAGTGTTTTCCCTTAGACAGTACAGTATGGGGGTACAGCTTATTGTGTGCCCAGAACATTCCTTCTCTTGTATATTTGTATTTATACATATGGGTAGGAGGTGCCATAGTGTTTCCCTTAGACAGTACAGTATGGGGGTACAGCTTATTGTGTGCCCAGAACATTCCTTCTCTGTATATTTGTATTTATACATATGGGTAGGAGGTGCCATAGTGTTTCCCTTAGACAGTACAGTATGGGGGTACAGCTTATTGTGTGCCCAGAACATTCCTTCTCTGTATATTTGTATTTATACATATGGGTAGGGGGTGCCATAGTGTTTCCCTTAGACAGTACAGTATGGGGGTACAGCTTATTGTGTGCCCAGAACATTCCTTCTCTGTATATTTGTATTTATACATATGGGTAGGGGGTGCCATAGTGTTTCCCTTAGACAGTACAGTATGGGGGTACAGCTTATTGTGTGCCCAGAACATTCCTTCTCTGTATATTTGTATTTATACATATGGGTAGGGGGTGCCATAGTGTTTCCCTTAGACAGTACAGTATGGGGGTACAGCTTATTGTGTGCCCAGAACATTCCTTCTCTGTATATTTGTATATATTTATAATGTACCCTATAGAACCCAAGGGGTATTATGGGTCATGGCGCCGGTCCCTGGGCGGTGGAATGAGGAACAGAAGCAGCAGACAGGGAGGGGTAGAAGAGAAACAGGACTTGGGGCAGTACAGTCACACGGGGCGGGTCAGACAGTGAATAATTTATAGGTATCAGTCACTTACAGTACAACGTGGGTAACAGAAACTGTCTCCGTGGGAGAAAAAGACATTATATTTTTATCCCGAAAATCAGGTCCATCAAGTAGTGATGTAACTTCCTGGTCTAGAAGAAGTCTATGGACCTGGGGTATCGATGTTCTATAGATCCCAGTGATGTAACTTCCTGGTCTAGAAGAAGTCTATGGACCTGGGGTATCGATGTTCTATAGATCCCAGTGATGTAACTTCCTGGTCTAGAAGAAGTCTATGGACCTGGGGTATCGATGTTCTATAGATCCCAGTGATGTAACTTCCTGGTCTAGAAGAAGTCTATGGACCTGGGGTATCGATGTTCTATAGATCCAAGTGATGTAACTTCCTGGTCTAGAAGAAGTCTATGGACCTGGGTATCGATGTTCTATAGATCCCAGTGATGTAACTTCCTGGTCTAGAAGAAGTCTATGGACCTGGGGTATCGATGTTCTGTAGATCCCAGTGATGTAACTTCCTGGTCTAGAAGAAGTCTATGGACCTGGGGTATCGATGTTCTATAGATCCCAGTGATGTAACTTCCTGGTCTAGAAGAAGTCTATGGACCTGGGGTATCGATGTTCTATAGATCCCAGTGATGTAACTTCCTGGTCTAGAAGAGTCTATGGACCTGGGGTATCGATGTTCTATAGATCCCAGTGATGTTACTTCCTGGTCTAGAAGAAGTCTATGGACCTGGGGTATCGATGTTCTATAGATCCCAGTGATGTAACTTCCTGGTCTAGAAGAAGTCTATGGACCTGGGGTATCGATGTTCTATAGATCCCAGTGATGTAACTTCCTGGTCTAGAAGAAGTCTATGGACCTGGGGTATCGATGTTCTATAGATCCTAGTGATGTAACTTCCTGGTCTAGAAGAAGTCTATGGACCTGGGGTATCGATGTTCTATAGATCCCAGTGATGTCACTTCCTGGACTAGAAGAAGTCTATGGACCTGGGGTATCGATGTTCTATAGATCCTAGTGATGTCACTTCCTGGTCTAGAAGAAGTCTATGGACCTGGGGTATCGATGTTCTATAGATCTCAGTGATGTCACTTCCTGGTCTAGAAGAAGTCTATGGACCTGGGGTATCGATGTTCTATAGATCCCAGTGATGTTACTTCCTGGTCTAGAAGAAGTCTATGGACCTGGGGTATCGATGATCTATAGATCCTAGTGATGTTACTTCCTGGTCTAGAAGCAGTCTATGGACCTTGGGGTATCAATGTTCTATAGATCCTAGTGATGTCACTTCCTGGTCTAGAAGAAATCTATGAACCTGGGGTATCGATGTTCTATAGATCCTAGTGATGTCACTTCCTGGACTAGAAGAAGTCTATGAACCTGGGGTATCGATGTTCTATAGATCCCAGTGATGTTATTTCTTGGTCTAGAAGAAGTCTATGGACCTGGGGTATCGATGTTCTATAGATCCCAGTGATGTCACTTCCTGGACTAGAAGAAGTCTATGGACCTGGGGTATCGATGTTCTATAGATCCTAGTGATGTCACTTCCTGGTCTAGAAGAAGTCTATGGACCTGGGGTATCGATGTTCTATAGATCTCAGTGATGTCACTTCCTGGTCTAGAAGAAGTCTATGGACCTGGGGTATCGATGTTCTATAGATCCCAGTGATGTTACTTCCTGGTCTAGAAGAAGTCTATGGACCTGGGGTATCGATGATCTATAGATCCTAGTGATGTTACTTCCTGGTCTAGAAGCAGTCTATGGACCTTGGGGTATCAATGTTCTATAGATCCTAGTGATGTCACTTCCTGGTCTAGAAGAAATCTATGAACCTGGGGTATCGATGTTCTATAGATCCTAGTGATGTCACTTCCTGGACTAGAAGAAGTCTATGAACCTGGGGTATCGATGTTCTATAGATCCCAGTGATGTTATTTCTTGGTCTAGAAGAAGTCTATGGACCTGGGGTATCGATGTTCTATAGATCCTAGTGATGTAACTTCCTGGTCTAGAAGAAGTCTATGGACCTGGGGTATCGATGTTCTATAGATCCCAGTGATGTAACTTCCTGGTCTAGAAGAAGTCTATGGACCTGGGGTATCGATGTTCTATAGATCCCAGTGATGTTTCTTCCTGGTCTAGAAGAAGTCTATGGACCTGGGGTTTGGATGTTCTATAGATCCTAGTGATGTCACTTCCTGGTCTAGAAGAAGTCTATGGACCTGGGGTTTGGATGTTCTATAGATCCTAGTGATGTTACTTCCTGCTCTAGAAGAAGTCTAGAATTCTCCATATAAATAGTAAAAGTTCCCCTTTAGCCTCACTGTACAAAGGCGATGCTCTCGTCCGCTACAGCGAAGACGGGGAAAACTGGTTGGTGGAACCTCGCTCGGTGGGTGTGGAGGACAACACAAGCGCCGGGGTCGTAGAAGATGAGTTCCCCCACATCGTAATCCAGCACAACGCCAATATGCTTGGGGCTCCGGAGCAGTTCCACCGCCTGGTGCTCGGAATTGTGGGAGAAGCGAAAGTCCTTGTCGTACCGGGAGAAGACCCAAGAGTCGGGATTGTACCCCAGTCGGGAGTCGTTTCCCGAGCCCTTGCGCGCCATGGATCCGTAGGCCACGCCCAGTTTGTAAGCGCCGCTCTTTTCCACGTTGACCTTCCAGGAGTGGACGCCGCCTTGGAACGACCCGGTGGCGAAGCAGTTGGGCCAGTGGTTAAAGCGTTCCGGCTCGTCGGAATAGTTCTTGGCCTTCTTCTGCAGGAACGTCAGAGCCTTGTCCTCTGTGAGGGCCAACAGGGGCCCCATGGTCTTGGTGTCAAACGTGATGTCTTCACACACTGCCAACGGGAGGAAATGCTCATTAGTCAGTGCCCAACCTCGTGCCCAACATCAGTGCCCGGCCTCATACCCAACATCAGTGCCCGGCCTCATACCCAACATCAGTGCCCAACATCAGTGCCCGGCCTCATACCCAATATCAGTGCCCGGCCTCATACCCAACATCAGTGCCCGGCCTCATACCCAACATCAGTGCCTAACATCAGTGCCCGGCCTCATACCCAATATCAGTGCCCAACATCAGTGCCCGACCTCATACCCAACATCAGTGCCTGGCCTCATACCCAATATCAGTGCCCAACATCAGTGCCCGGCCTCATACCAAACATCAGTGCCCGGCCTTGTACCCAACATCAGTGCCCGGCCTTGTACCAAACATCAGTGCCCGGCCTTGTACCCAACATCAGTGCCCGGCCTTGTACCCAACATCAGTGCCCAACATCAGTGCCCGGCCTCGTGCCCAACATCGGTGCCCGCCCTCGTGCCCAACATCGGTGCACGCCCTCGTGCCCAACATCGGTGCACGCCCTCGTGCCCGGCCTCGTGCCCAACATCGGTGCCCGGCCTCGTGCCCAACATCGGTGCCCGGCCTCGTGCCCAACATCGGTGCCCGGCCTCGTGCCCAACCTTGGTGCCCGGCCTCATGCCCAACATCAATGCCCGGCCTCTCCAGCTTTCAAATGGGGGTCACTGACCCCGACAACCAAACCCTATTGCTCTGTGAGGCTCCAGTTTTATTGTTATTGTTACTTTTTATTCCTTATCTTTCTATTCAGCCCCTCCCCTATTCATATACCAGCCTCTCATTCAATCCACTCCCTGGTTGCTAAGGTAACTTGGACCCTAGCAACCAGAGAGCTGCTGAACTGAAAACTAAATAACTAAAAAACTACAAATAATAAAAAATGAAGACCAAATGCAAATTGTCTCAGAATATCACCCTCGACATCATACTAAAAGTTAACTCTAAGGCGACCAATCCCATTAATTGCCCCTGGAATTTCCCAGCATGACTTGCGAGCACCCATCGCTTTAGGGGCGAGGCGGGTGAAGGGTTACTGAGGGAAATTCCCGATCCCATAAATACCGGCTGTTGTTTAACTTCCCCTTGAGGAAGCAGATAGTTCTGTTTGATTCGCCTGAGTGGGTATTTGGGGGGGGGGGGTCGGCGCCAGGTACTGACCCGCGGGGCAGCAGAACACGGAGGAAACCCACAGCCGCTTCAGCATTGGACTCTGGACGCAGTTTGGGTTAAAGTTTAACTTGTCCGATTCCTGCGGCTCCAGGATTCCTTCTGCTTCCTCCGTCCTGAAAGGGAGAGCAGAGCGGGGCGTTAGGACCCTGGGGCCACCTACCAGCCCCCCAATATCTATAGCCCCCCCGTGGCACGGACTCACCTCTCTTCTATGGCTTCAGCCGAACTCTGTGCAAATAAAGGGGAAATATTCCTATAAGTAACGGCAGTGTAATCATAGACCTATTGGCTCTGCCTTGTTGCTAAAGGCGGTGACCCTAGCAACCAGATAGAACAAAGATAGATATCTCCACTTACGATGAGGTTGAGGTCGTCCAGCTTGGTCAGCATGTCCACCAGGTCGGTCCGAATGCCGGAGAGTTTGAGGGCGGAGTCGCTCCAGTGCGCCCGTTGGGTGAGGATCCCCTGCTGGGCCCGCTCCTCCTCCGCGTGGACCTCCTCCAGCAGCCGCTGCTCCTCGTTGTCACACACCGTCCTGATAAGGTTCAACCTCTGGATCACCAGCTCCCGGGCCGCCCTGGCCGTGGCCTGCCCAAAGGGGGGGACAACCATCTGCATTAACGTGGTGGTTCCCTCAATCTCTGGTGTGACCAGTTGGTCAGAAGGTTCCCTCAATCTCTGGTGTGACCAGTTGGTCAGAAGGTTCCCTCAATCTCTGGGGCACCAATTGGCCAGAAGGTTCCCTCAATCTCTGGTGTGACCAGTTGGTCAGAAGGTTCCCTCAATCTCTGGGGCACCAATTGGTCAGAAGGTTCCCTCAATCTCTGGTGTGACCAGTTGGTCAGAAGGTTCCCTCAATCTCTGGGGCACCAATTGGCCAGAAGGTTCCCTCAATCTCTGGTGTGACCAGTTGGTCAGAAGGTTCCCTCAATCTCTGGGGCACCAATTGGTCAGAAGGTTCCCTCAATCTCTGGGGCATCAATTGGTCAGAAGGTTCCCTCAATCTCTGGGGCACCAATTGGTCAGAAGGTTCCCTCAATCTCTGGGGCACCAATTGGTCAGAAGGTTCCCTCAATCTCTGGGGCATCAATTGGTCAGAAGGTTCCCTCAATCTCTGGGGCATCAATTGGTCAGAAGGTTCCCTCAGCCTCTGGGGCCACCAATTGGTCAGAAGGTTCCCTCAATCTCTGGGGCATCAATTGGTCAGAAGGTTCCCTCAGCCTCTGGGGCCACCAATTGGTCAGAAGGTTCCCTCAATCTCTGGTGCGACCAGTTGGTCAGAAGGTTCCCTCAATCTCTGGGGCCACCAATTGGTCAGAAGGTTCCCTCAATCTCTGGTGCGACCAATTGGTCAGAAGGTTCCCTCAATCTCTGGGGCACCAATTGGTCAGAAGGTTCCCTCAATCTCTGGGGAGACCAATTGGTCAGAAGGTTCCCTCAATCTCTGGGGCACCAATTGGTCAGAAGGTTCCCTCAATCTCTGGGGAGACCAATTGGTCAGAAGGTTCCCTCAATCTCTGGGGAGACCAATTGGTCAGAAGGTTCCCTCAATCTCTGGGAGCATTGTCAGAAGTTCCCTCAACCTCTGGGGAGACCAATTGGTCAGAAGTTCCCTCAACCTCTGGGGAGACCAATTGGTCAGAAGTTCCCTCAACCTCTGGGGAGACCAATTGGTCAGAAGTTCCCTCAACCTCTGGGGAGACCAATTGGTCAGAAGTTCCCTCAACCTCTGGGGAGACCAATTGGTCAGAAGTTCCCTCAACCTCTGGGGCACCAATTGGTCAGAAGTTCCCTCAGTCTCTGGGGCACCAATTGGTCAGAAGTTCCCTCAACCTCTGGGGCACCAATTGGTCAGAAGGTTCCCTCAACCTCTGGGGAGACCAATTGGTCAGAAGTTCCCTCAATCTCTGGGGAGACCAATTGGTCAGAAGGTTTCCTCAATCTCTGGGGCCACCAATTGGTCAGAAGTTCCCTCAATCTCTGGGGAGACCAATTGGTCAGAAGGTTTCCTCAATCTCTGGGGCACCAATTGGTCAGAAGTGATGTAACCTCTTATTACATAATAGTCCTATCCTAGTGGGTAAGTAAGTGGGGGGAACGTTACCGCCACACGTGGGGTCTTTGCGGGCAGTGTGTCCCCCAGGTACTTCTGGATCCCGGCCGTCTGCAGCTGCAGCTTCTCACAGCGATCCACGATCTTGTTCTGGGGCAGAAATAATAGTTTCATTAGTAATTCCCCTTGCTCAGTACGGGCAGCAGCAGCCACTGGGGGGGTATTTGCTCAGTACGGGCAGCAGCAGCCACTGGGGGGTATTTGCTCAGTACGGGCAGCAGCAGCCACGGGGGGGGTATTTGCTCAGTACGGGCAGCAGCAGCCACTGGGGGGGTATTTGCTCAGTACGGGCAGCAGCAGCCACTGGGGGGGTATTTGCTCAGTACGGGCAGCAGCAGCCACTGGGGGGGTATTTGCTCAGTACGGGCAGCAGCAGCCACCGGGGGGGGGGTATTTGCTCAGTACGGGCAACAGCAGCCACCGGGGGGGTATTTGCTCAGTACGGGCAGCAGCAGCCACCGGGGGGGTATTTGCTCAGTACGGGCAGCAGTCCGGGGGGGGTCCCCAGTTTACAGTATGGGGAGGTCCCCAGTTTACAGTATGGGGAGTCGCCATGGCAACAGAGCTTTCCCTACGGTTCTGTTGCCTCAGGGCTGGCACGGCCACTAGGAGGAGCCACTGGGTGCTCATGTTAATAAATAGCAGATTATATGGGGGGGCACAGACTCACTAATAGGGTCCCAGGCTAGGGGTGCAGTTCAGCTGAACGTAGAGGCCATTGTGCATCATTACCCCTGGGGCCCTGCAGGAATGTACCATTGGCGGGGGGGGGGGGGGACCATACCCCCCCCCAGCCTGATACCCAGTAACCCAACTCCATGGCTTCCCCTTGGCTCTGTGTATTGTACATAAAGGGCCCATTGTCCTGCTGGGCTGAGGAGCCTCATTGTGCAACGGAAAACCATTCCCCCCCCCCCCCCGGGGGTTTATCCATCGCCCTTTTATCTCTGTCCCAAGGCGCTTCCTGCATTCCTCCTGCCCCTGCTATTGCCCCTCTGTATGGGGGCCCCCCCCCGGCTCAGTAACTATATATATATATACAGCAGCTTTATTGTGGGGTTTAGAAATGGCTCTGCAAGGCATAAAGCTACTTGGTTGCTAGGAAGGGTGACCCCGGCAACCAGAAACATTTATTATTGAGGGTTTTATTCAGCCACTCGAAACTAATTTCCGGTTACTAGGGTCGCTCACAGCCCAGCAACCTGTTTGTGTTACTGGGTCCTGCCTCTGCTCAGATTCCAGTCTGTCCTTTCAGCACCCCCCCTAGTTGCTAGGAGTAGCCAGACCATAGCAACAAAGTGGGGATCTGCAAGACAGAAAGTGAATTCATTCAAAACCAGAAGGGACCAACTGCAACTTGCTAGAAGGTATAAATGGCTTTGCGGCTGCTAGTCAGCGGGCAGGTTAATGGTTAACTAGTTGTGATGTCACTGTTTGGCCGAGCGTGAACCCTTCCCCCGGCTACTGAGCTGCACTTTCCTTCCTGGGCAGCAGAGCATGCTGGGAGTTGTAGTTCAGCTGGTACTGTATAACTGTATGGGAGGGTAACCCTGTGAGTGCCGGAGCCCAGCAGCTGGTACTGTATAACTGTATGGGGGGGGTAACCCTGTGAGTGCCGGAGCCCAGCAGCTGGTACTGTATAACTGTATGGGGGGGGTAACCCTGTGAGTGCCGGAGCCCAGCAGCTGGTACTGTATAACTGTATGGGGGGGTAACCCTGTGAGTGCCGGAGCCCAGCAGCTGGTACTGTATAACTGTATGGGGGGGGGTAACCCTGTGAGTGCCGGAGCCCAGCAGCTGGTACTGTATAACTGTATGGGGGGGTAACCCTGTGAGTGCCGGAGCCCAGCAGCTGGTACTGTATAACTGTATGGGGAGGGTAACCCTGTGAGTGCCGGAGCCCAGCAGCTGGCACTGTATAACTGTATGGGGGGGGGGGGGGGTAACCCTGTGAGTGCCGGAGCCCAGCAGCTGGTACTGTATAACTGTATGGGGGGGTAACCCTGTGAGTGCCGGAGCCCAGCAGCTGGCACTGTATAACTGTATGGGGGGGGGGGGGGTAACCCTGTGAGTGCCGGAGCCCAGCAGCTGGTACTGTATAACTGTATGGGGGGGGTAACCCTGTGAGTGCCGGAGCCCAGCAGCTGGTACTGTATAACTGTATGGGGGGGGGGTAACCCTGTGAGTGCCGGAGCCCAGCAGCTGGTACTGTATAACTGTATGGGGGGGGGTGGGTAACCCTGTGAGTGCCGGAGCCCAGCAGCTGGTACTGTATAACTGTATGGGGTGGGTAACCCTGTGAGTGCCGGAGCCAGCAGCTGGTACTGTATAACTGTATGGGGGGGTAACCCTGTGAGTGCCGGAGCCCAGCAGCTGGTACTGTATAACTGTATGGGGGGGTAACCCTGTGAGTGCCGGAGCCCAGCAGCTGGTACTGTATAACTGTATGGGGGGGTAACCCTGTGAGTGCCGGAGCCCAGCAGCTGGTACTGTATAACTGTATGGGGGGGAGGGTAACCCTGTGAGTGCCGGAGCCCAGCAGCTGGTACTGTATAACTGTATGGGGGGGTAACCCTGTGAGTGCCGGAGCCCAGCAGCTGGTACTGTATAACTGTATGGGGGGGGGGGGTAACCCTGTGAGTGCCGGAGCCCAGCAGCTGGTACTGTATAACTGTATGGGGGGGTAACCCTGTGAGTGCCAGTAGGGGTGCGGGTAACCCTGTGAGTGCCAGTAGGGGTGCGGGTAACCCTGTGAGTGTCAGTAGGGGTGCGGGTAACCCTGTGAGTGCCAGTAGGGGCGCGGGTAACCCTGTGAGTGCCAGTAGGGGTGCGGGTAACCCGGTAAGTGCCAGTAGGAGTGAGGGTAACCCTGTGAGTGCCAGTAGGGGCGCGGGTAACTCTGTAAGTGCCAGTAGGGGTGCGGGTAACCCTGTGAGTGCCAGTAGGGGCGCGGGTAACCCTGTGAGTGCCAGTAGGGGTGCAGGTAACCCGGTAAGTGCCAGTAGGAGTGAGGGTAACCCTGTGAGTGCCAGTAGGGGCGCGGGTAACCCTGTGAGTGCCAGTAGGGGCGCGGGTAACCCTGTGAGTGCCAGTAGGGGCGCGGGTAACCCTGTGAGTGCCAGTAGGGGCGCGGGTAACCCTGTGAGTGCCAGTAGGGGTGCAGGTAACCCGGTAAGTGCCAGTAGGAGTGAGGGTAACCCTGTGAGTGCCAGTAGGAGTGAGGGTAGCCCTGTGAGTGCCAGTAGGAGTGAGGGTAACCCTGTGAGTGCCAGTAGGAGTGAGGGTAACCCTGTGAGTGCCAGTAGGGGCGCGGGTAACCCTGTGAGTGCCAGTAGGAGTGAGGGTAACCCTGTGAGTGCCAGTAGGAGTGAGGGTAGCCCTGTGAGTGCCAGTAGGAGTGAGGGTAACCCTGTGAGTGCCAGTAGGAGTGAGGGTAACCCTGTGAGTGCCAGTAGGAGTGAGGGTAACCCTGTGAGTGCCAGTAGGAGTGAGGGTAGCCCTGTGAGTGCCAGTAGGAGTGAGGGTAACCCTGTGAGTGCCAGTAGGAGTGAGGGTAACCCTGTGAGTGCCAGTAGGAGTGAGGGTAGCCCTGTGAGTGCCAGTAGGGGCGCGGGTAACCCTGTGAGTGCCAGTAGGGGCGCGGGTAACCCTGTGAGTGCCAGTAGGAGTGAGGGTAGCCCTGTGAGTGCCAGTAGGGGTGCGGGTAACCCTGTGAGTGCCAGTAGGGGTGCGGGTAACCCTGTGAGTGCCAGTAGGGGTGCGGGTAACCCTGTGAGTGCCAGTAGGAGTGAGGGTAACCCTGTGAGTGCCAGTAGGGGTGCGGGTAACCCTGTGAGTGCCAGTAGGGGCGCGGGTAACCCTGTGAGTGCCAGTAGGGGCGCGGGTAACCCTGTGAGTGCCAGTAGGGGCGCGGGTAACCCTGTGAGTGCCAGTAGGAGTGAGGGTAACCCTGTGAGTGCCAGTAGGGGCGCGGGTAACCCTGTGAGTGCCAGTAGGGGCGCGGGTAACCCTGTGAGTGCCAGTAGGGGCGCGGGTAACCCTGTGAGTGCCAGTAGGAGTGAGGGTAGCCCTGTGAGTGCCAGTAGGAGTGAGGGTAGCCCTGTGAGTGCCAGTAGGAGTGAGGGTAACCCTGTGAGTGCCAGTAGGAGTGAGGGTAACCCTGTGAGTGCCAGTAGGGGCGCGGGTAACCCTGTGAGTGCCAGTAGGGGCGCGGGTAACCCTGTGAGTGCCAGTAGGAGTGAGGGTAACCCTGTGAGTGCCAGTAGGGGCGCGGGTAACCCTGTGAGTGCCAGTAGGGGCGCGGGTAACCCTGTGAGTGCCAGTAGGGGCGCGGGTAACCCTGTGAGTGCCAGTAGGGGCGCGGGTAACCCTGTAAGTGCCAGTAGGAGTGAGGGTAACCCTGTAAGTGCCAGTAGGGGCGCGGGTAACCCTGTAAGTGCCAGTAGGAGTGAGGGTAACCCTGTAAGTGCCAGTAGGGGCGCGGGTAACCCTGTGAGTGCCAGTAGGGGCGCGGGTAACCCTGTGAGTGCCAGTAGGGGCGCGGGTAACCCTGTGAGTGCCAGTAGGAGTGAGGGTAACCCTGTAAGTGCCAGTAGGAGTGAGGGTAACCCTGTGAGTGCCAGTAGGGGTGCGGGTAACCCTGTGAGTGCCAGTAGGGGCGCGGGTAACCCTGTGAGTGCCAGTAGGGGCGCGGGTAACCCTGTAAGTGCCAGTAGGAGTGAGGGTAACCCTGTAAGTGCCAGTAGGGGCACGGGTAACCCTGTAAGTGCCAGTAGGGGTGCGGGTAACCCTGTGAGTGCCAGTAGGGGCGCGGGTAACCCTGTGAGTGCCAGTAGGGGCGCGGGTAACCCTGTAAGTGCCAGTAGGGGCGCGGGTAACTCTGTAAGTGCCAGTAGGGGTGCGGGTAACCCTGTGAGTGCCAGTAGGGGCGCGGGTAACTCTGTAAGTGCCAGTAGGGGTGCGGGTAACCCTGTGAGTGCCAGTAGGGGCGCGGGTAACCCGGTAAGTGCCAGTAGGAGTGAGGGTAACCCTGTGAGTGCCAGTAGGGGCGCGGGTAACCCTGTGAGTGCCAGTAGGGGTGCAGGTAACCCGGTAAGTGCCAGTAGGAGTGAGGATAGCCCTGTGAGTGCCAGTAGGAGTGAGGGTAACCCTGTGAGTGCCAGTAGGAGTGAGGGTAACCCTGTGAGTGCCAGTAGGAGTGAGGGTAGCCCTGTGAGTGCCAGTAGGAGTGAGGGTAACCCTGTGAGTGCCAGTAGGAGTGAGGGTAACCCTGTGAGTGCCAGTAGGGGTGCAGGTAACCCTGTGAGTGCCAGTAGGAGTGAGGGTAGCCCTGTGAGTGCCAGTAGGAGTGAGGGTAGCCCTGTGAGTGCCAGTAGGAGTGAGGGTAACCCTGTGAGTGCCAGTAGGAGTGAGGGTAACCCTGTGAGTGCCAGTAGGGGCGCGGGTAACCCTGTGAGTGCCAGTAGGAGTGAGGGTAGCCCTGTGAGTGCCAGTAGGGGTGCGGGTAACCCTGTGAGTGCCAGTAGGGGTGCGGGTAACCCGGTAAGTGCCAGTAGGAGTGAGGGTAACCCTGTGAGTGCCAGTAGGGGTGCAGGTAACCCTGTGAGTGCCAGTAGGGGTGCAGGTAACCCGGTAAGTGCCAGTAGGAGTGAGGGTAACCCTGTGAGTGCCAGTAGGGGCGCGGGTAACCCTGTGAGTGCCAGTAGGGGTGCAGGTAACCCTGTGAGTGCCAGTAGGGGTGCAGGTAACCCGGTAAGTGCCAGTAGGAGTGAGGGTAGCCCTGTGAGTGCCAGTAGGGGCGCGGGTAACCCTGTGAGTGCCAGTAGGAGTGAGGGTAGCCCTGTGAGTGCCAGTAGGGGTGCGGGTAACCCTGTGAGTGCCAGTAGGGGTGCGGGTAACCCGGTAAGTGCCAGTAGGAGTGAGGGTAACCCTGTGAGTGCCAGTAGGGGCGCGGGTAACTCTGTAAGTGCCAGTAGGGGTGCGGGTAACCCTGTGAGTGCCAGTAGGGGTGCAGGTAACCCTGTGAGTGCCAGTAGGGGTGCAGGTAACCCGGTAAGTGCCAGTAGGAGTGAGGGTAACCCTGTGAGTGCCAGTAGGGGCGCGGGTAACCCTGTGAGTGCCAGTAGGGGTGCAGGTAACCCGGTAAGTGCCAGTAGGAGTGAGGGTAACCCTGTGAGTGCCAGTAGGGGCGCGGGTAACCCTGTGAGTGCCAGTAGGGGTGCAGGTAACCCGGTAAGTGCCAGTAGGGGTGAGGGTAACCCTGTGAGTGCCAGTAGGGGCGCGGGTAACCCTGTGAGTGCCAGTAGGGGTGCAGGTAACCCAGTAAGTGCCAGTAGGAGTGAGGGTAACCCTGTGAGTGCCAGTAGGGGCGCGGGTAACCCTGTAAGTGCCAGTAGGGGCGCGGGT
Source organism: Xenopus tropicalis (assembly GCF_000004195.4). NCBI lineage: Eukaryota > Metazoa > Chordata > Amphibia > Anura > Pipidae > Xenopus > Xenopus tropicalis. The sequence goes on from NC_030684.2 coordinate 2,425,862, forward strand.
AACCCTGTGAGTGCCAGTAGGGGCGCGGGTAACCCTGTGAGTGCCAGTAGGAGTGAGGGTAACCCTGTAAGTGCCAGTAGGAGTGAGGGTAACCCTGTAAGTGCCAGTAGGGGCACGGGTAACCCTGTAAGTGCCAGTAGGGGTGCGGGTAACCCTGTGAGTGCCAGTAGGGGTGCGGGTAACCCTGTGAGTGCCAGTAGGGGCGCGGGTAACCCTGTGAGTGCCAGTAGGGGCGCGGGTAACCCTGTAAGTGCCAGTAGGGGCGCGGGTAACTCTGTAAGTGCCAGTAGGGGTGCGGGTAACCCTGTGAGTGCCAGTAGGGGCGCGGGTAACCCTGTGAGTGCCAGTAGGAGTGAGGGTAACCCTGTGAGTGCCAGTAGGAGTGAGGGTAACCCTGTGAGTGCCAGTAGGGGCGCGGGTAACCCTGTGAGTGCCAGTAGGAGTGAGGGTAACCCTGTGAGTGCCAGTAGGGGCGCGGGTAACCCTGTGAGTGCCAGTAGGAGTGAGGGTAACCCTGTGAGTGCCAGTAGGGGCGCGGGTAACCCTGTGAGTGCCAGTAGGGGCGCGGGTAACCCTGTGAGTGCCAGTAGGGGCGCGGGTAACCCTGTAAGTGCCAGTAGGAGTGAGGGTAACCCTGTAAGTGCCAGTAGGGGCGCGGGTAACCCTGTGAGTGCCAGTAGGGGCGCGGGTAACCCTGTGAGTGCCAGTAGGGGCGCGGGTAACCCTGTGAGTGCCAGTAGGAGTGAGGGTAACCCTGTAAGTGCCAGTAGGAGTGAGGGTAACCCTGTGAGTGCCAGTAGGGGTGCGGGTAACCCTGTGAGTGCCAGTAGGGGCGCGGGTAACCCTGTGAGTGCCAGTAGGGGCGCGGGTAACCCTGTAAGTGCCAGTAGGAGTGAGGGTAACCCTGTAAGTGCCAGTAGGGGGCACGGGTAACCCTGTAAGTGCCAGTAGGGGTGCGGGTAACCCTGTGAGTGCCAGTAGGGGCGCGGGTAACCCTGTGAGTGCCAGTAGGGGCGCGGGTAACCCTGTAAGTGCCAGTAGGGGCGCGGGTAACCCTGTGAGTGCCAGTAGGGGCGCGGGTAACTCTGTAAGTGCCAGTAGGGGTGCGGGTAACCCTGTGAGTGCCAGTAGGGGCGCGGGTAACTCTGTAAGTGCCAGTAGGGGTGCAGGTAACCCGGTAAGTGCCAGTAGGAGTGAGGGTAACCCTGTGAGTGCCAGTAGGGGCGCGGGTAACCCTGTGAGTGCCAGTAGGGGTGCAGGTACCCGGTAAGTGCCAGTAGGAGTGAGGGTAGCCCCTGTGAGTGCCAGTAGGAGTGAGGGTAACCCTGTGAGTGCCAGTAGGAGTGAGGGTAGCCCTGTGAGTGCCAGTAGGAGTGAGGGTAGCCCTGTGAGTGCCAGTAGGAGTGAGGGTAACCCTGTGAGTGCCAGTAGGAGTGAGGGTAGCCCTGTGAGTGCAGTAGGAGTGAGGGTAGCCCTGTGAGTGCCAGTAGGAGTGAGGGTAACTCTGTGAGTGCCAGTAGGAGTGAGGGTAGCCCTGTGAGTGCCAGTAGGAGTGAGGGTAACCCTGTGAGTGCCAGTAGGAGTGAGGGTAACCCTGTGAGTGCCAGTAGGGGTGCGGGTAACCCTGTGAGTGCCAGTAGGGGCGCGGGTAACCCTGTGAGTGCCAGTAGGGGTGCGGGTAACCCTGTGAGTGCCAGTAGGGGCGCGGGTAACCCTGTGAGTGCCAGTAGGGGTGCGGGTAACCCTGTGAGTGCCAGTAGGAGTGAGGGTAACCCTGTGAGTGCCAGTAGGGGCGCGGGTAACCCTGTGAGTGCCAGTAGGAGTGAGGGTAGCCCTGTGAGTGCCAGTAGGGGCGCGGGTAACCCTGTGAGTGCCAGTAGGGGCGCGGGTAACCCTGTGAGTGCCAGTAGGGGCGCGGGTAACCCTGTGAGTGCCAGTAGGGGCGCGGGTAACCCTGTGAGTGCCAGTAGGGGCGCGGGTAACCCTGTGAGTGCCAGTAGGGGCGTGGGTAACCCTGTGAGTGCCAGTAGGAGTGAGGGTAACCCTGTGAGTGCCAGTAGGGGCGCGGGTAACCCTGTGAGTGCCAGTAGGGGCGCGGGTAACCCTGTGAGTGCCAGTAGGAGTGAGGGTAACCCTGTGAGTGCCAGTAGGGGCGCGGGTAACCCTGTGAGTGCCAGTAGGGGCGCGGGTAACCCTGTGAGTGCCAGTAGGGGTGCGGGTAACCCTGTGAGTGCCAGTAGGAGTGAGGGTAGCCCTGTGAGTGCCAGTAGGAGTGAGGGTAACCCTGTGAGTGCCAGTAGGAGTGAGGGTAGCCCTGTGAGTGCCAGTAGGAGTGAGGGTAACCCTGTGAGTGCCAGTAGGAGTGAGGGTAACCCTGTGAGTGCCAGTAGGAGTGAGGGTAACCCTGTGAGTGCCAGTAGGGGCGCGGGTAACCCTGTGAGTGCCAGTAGGGGCGCGGGTAACCCTGTGAGTGCCAGTAGGAGCGAGGGTAACCCTGTAAGTGCCAGTAGGAGCGAGGGTAACCCTGTAAGTGCCAGTAGGGGTGCGGGTAACCCTGTGAGTGCCAGTAGGGGCGCGGGTAACTCTGTAAGTGCCAGTAGGGGCGCGGGTAACCCTGTGAGTGCCAGTAGGAGTGAGGGTAACCCTGTAAGTGCCAGTAGGAGTGAGGGTAACCCTGTAAGTGCCAGTAGGGGCGCGGGTAACTCTGTAAGTGCCAGTAGGGGCGCGGGTAACCCTGTGAGTGCCAGTAGGGGCGCGGGTAACTCTGTAAGTGCCAGTAGGGGTGCAGGTAACCCGGTAAGTGCCAGTAGGAGTGAGGGTAACCCTGTGAGTGCCAGTAGGGGCGCGGGTAACCCTGTGAGTGCCAGTAGGGGTGCAGGTAACCCGGTAAGTGCCAGTAGGAGTGAGGGTAACCCTGTGAGTGCCAGTAGGAGTGAGGGTAACCCTGTGAGTGCCAGTAGGGGCGCGGGTAACCCTGTGAGTGCCAGTAGGGGGCGCGGGTAACCCTGTGAGTGCCAGTAGGAGTGAGGGTAACCCTGTGAGTGCCAGTAGGGGCGCGGGTAACCCTGTGAGTGCCAGTAGGGGCGCGGGTAACCCTGTGAGTGCCAGTAGGGGCGCGGGTAACCCTGTGAGTGCCAGTAGGAGTGAGGGTAACCCTGTGAGTGCCAGTAGGGGCGCGGGTAACCCTGTGAGTGCCAGTAGGGGCGCGGGTAACCCTGTGAGTGCCAGTAGGGGTGCGGGTAACCCTGTGAGTGCCAGTAGGGGTGCGGGTAACCCTGTGAGTGCCAGTAGGGGCGCGGGTAACCCTGTGAGTGCCAGTAGGAGTGAGGGTAACCCTGTGAGTGCCAGTAGGGGCGCGGGTAACCCTGTGAGTGCCAGTAGGGGCGCGGGTAACCCTGTGAGTGCCAGTAGGAGTGAGGGTAACCCTGTGAGTGCCAGTAGGGGCGCGGGTAACCCTGTGAGTGCCAGTAGGGGCGGGTAACCCTGTGAGTGCCAGTAGGGGTGCGGGTAACCCTGTGAGTGCCAGTAGGGGTGCGGGTAACCCTGTGAGTGCCAGTAGGGGTGCGGGTAACCCTGTGAGTGCCAGTAGGGGTGCGGGTAACCCTGTGAGTGCCAGTAGGGGTGCGGGTAACCCTGTGAGTGCCGGAGCCCAGTACCCAGGGGTTCAGCTGGGACTCACCCGGATCTGGGCGGCTCTCTCTTCCAAGGGGACGGTTCGGTGGTTCTGGCAGCGGTTCCGGCACTGTTGGCAGATCAGCCTGCTCTCCGGGTAACAGAACCAGAGGAGCGGCCCCCCGTGCTCCCGGCAGGTGCCCCCCGGTTGGGGATCCGATGTCCCGGCTGCGGGGATCATTCCAAGGTCACCGGGCTCCTCTCCTGGGGCCCCCAGGCTGATCTCCTGCCCTCCCGGGGGCCACTCTCCTACCCAGGGTTCCTCATGCCCAACCCGACCGCTGCCTGCCCAGATCTGGGGCCCCGAAATCGCCCACAGTGGCCCCTGCTCCTCTGACATGTCGCTGCAACTCCGTGCGATCCACTCGTGTGAGCTGCACCTGTCGGACAGGTAGGGAATGGGCGGGGCCAGGAGCTGCTACTCCGCCCCCCCAGCGCAGCAATCCGCACCCAGTGCCAACCCTCCTGCCCACTGCCGGCACCCCCCCTCCTGCCCGGCACCCCCCCTCCTGCCCACTCCCGGCACCCCCCCCCTGCCCGGCACTCATGCCTCCTGGCCCGGGCACTCACCCCGCTGCCCGGCGACTCAGCGCCTCCTGCCGCCACTCCCGGCACCCCCCCTCCTGCCCGGCACATCACCCTCGCTGCCCGGCACTCACCCCTCCTGTCGCCCGGCGAGCTCCAGCCCCTCGCTGCCCACTCCCGGCACCACCCTCCTGCCCGGCCACTCACCCTCCTGCCGCACGTCCCGGCACCCCCCCTCCTGCCCGGCCACTTCCACCCTTCCCTGCCCGGCACTCACCCTCCTGCCCGGCACTCACCCTCCTGCCCGGGCCCTCGACCCTCCTGCCACTCCCCGGCACGGCCCCCTCCTGCCCGCACTCACCCTCGCTGCCCACGCCCGGCACTCACCCTCCTGCCCGGCACTCACCCTCCTGCCCACTCCCGGCACCCCCCCTCCTGCCCGGCACTCACCCTCCTGCCCACTCCCGGCACCCCCTCCTGCCCACTCCCGGCACCCCCTCCTGCCCACTCGCGCCGGCACCCCCCTCCTGCCCGGCACTCACCCTCCCTGCCCACTCCGGCACCCCCTCCTGCCCGGCACTCACCCTCCTGCCCACTCCCGGCACCCCCCTCCTGCCCGGCACCCCCTCCTGCCCACTCCCGGCACCCCCCTCCTGCCCGGACCCCCCCTCCTGCCCACTCCCGGCCACCCCCCCTCCTGCCCGGCACTCACCCTCCCACTCCCGGCACCCCCCCTCCTGCCCACTCCCAGCACCCACCCTTCTACTTGTATCCAACCCACTGTGCTGTAATAACTCCCACAGGGGGCACCCAACCCACCTACAATGCCCTGATCCAACCCAGCCCCTGTCACCATCCCAATGGGCCCCCAGCACCCTGCAGCCTCCTCCACTCACAGTCCCGGTTCTTATCCATGTGTATGAGCCCCACTGCCAGGGCACAGGCTGTACAGATACACAAACGGCCCCAGCTTCTTGCCCCCGGGCAGATATTCTAACTGTCCAACAACCCTGTGACATTTGCCTCTTAAGATTCAGGTAACAGGGATAATGCCATATGATTGGATAATATGATGCCAGTCATGCCCACCATTTGGTTGCTATGGGAAGGAACCTGTTAAACTACATCTGTTGCTGTGGCCCCTGTGGCCCCACTAAAGACGCAATGTCAAAGGTGCAATATCATTGTCCTGTGTTTAATATATTGTGAGTAGGTGCATTTCCCCTTTAATTTTGCACTTGACAAATGTGATCCCAGGACAGATCCCCCCCCCCCCAATGTTAATGTGTCGGTGCCATAAGGGCATTTCCTGTAAATCTGGGCCGACAGCACGAGCGGGCGCGGCACTTACCCACATTGCTCAAGCCACATTCTTCCTCCCCATGGAGACTGCTGGGAAGGGTGACTGTCTCTTTAGACTGCTTGTCAGGTCCAACACGCCCGGCCTGTTCCCACTTGTGAGAGTATCAGGGCGGGGAGTCTCTCCCGAAAGTGCCCACTCCCGTACCCCCCACTCCATAACTGCCTCTTTGTACCCCCCATATCATATATAGGCACAGATATACCCCCCCATCTTTCCCCC
>NC_030684.2:2432534-2484063 GCF_000004195.4 Xenopus tropicalis
CCCACCGTCACAGTGTAACCCCATATCATATATGCACATAATGTAACTGTATATATATAGGCACAGATATACCCCCCATCTTTCCCCCAGCCCCCCCCCCACTGTCCACAGTGTAACCCCCCATATCATATATGCACATAATGTAACTGTATAATATATAGGCACAGATATACCCCCCATCTTTCCCCCAGCCCCCCCCCCCACTGTCACAGTGTAACCCCATATCATATATGCACATAATGTAACTGTATAATATATAGGCACAGATATACCCCCCATCTTTCCCCAGCCCCCCCCCCCACTGTCACAGTGTAACCCCCATATCATATATGCACCATAATGTAACTGTATAATATATAGGCACAGATATACCCCCCATCTTCCCCCCCCCCCCCCACTGTCACAGTGTAACCCCCATATCATATATGCACATAATGTAACTGTATAATATATAGGCACAGATATACCCCCCATCTTTCCCCCAGCCCCCCCCCCCCCACTGTCACAGTGTAACCCCCATATCATATATGCACATAATGTAACTGTATAATATATAGGGCACAGATATACCCCCCATCTTCACCCCCCCCCCACTGTCACAGTGTAAACCCCCATATCATATATGCACATAATGTAACTGTATAAATATAGGCACAGATATACCCCCCATCTTTCCCCCAGCCCCCCCCCCCCACTGTCACAGTGTAACCCCATATCATATATGCACATAATGTAACTGTATAATATATAGGCACAGATATACCCCCCATCTTTCCCCCAGCCCCCCCCACTGTCACAGTGTAAACCCCCATATCATATATGCACATAATGTAACTGTTATAATATATAGCACAGATATACCCCCCATCTTTCCCCAGCCCCCCCCCCCACTGTCACAGTGTAACCCCCATATCATATATGCACATAATGTAACTGTATAATATATAGGCACAGATATACCCCCCCATCTTTCCCCAGCCCCCCCCCACTGTCACAGTGTAACCCCCCATATCATATATGCACATAATGTAACTGTATAATATATAGGCACAGATATACCCCCCATCTTTCCCCCAGCCCCCCCCCCCCACTGTCACAGTGTAACCCCCATATCATATATGCACATAATGTAACTGTATAATATATAGGCACAGATATACCCCCCATCTTTCCCCCAGCCCCCCCCCCCCCTGTCACAGTGTAACCCCCATATCATATATGCACATAATGTAACTGTATAATATATAGGCACAGATATACCCCCCATCTTTCCCCCCCCCCCCCCACTGTCACAGTGTAACCCCCATATCATATATGCACATAATGTACTGTATAATATATAGGCACAGATATACCCCCCATCTTTCCCCAGCCCCCCCCCCACTGTCACAGTGTAACCCCCATATCATATATGCACATAATGTAACTGTATAATATATAGGCACAGATATATACCCCCCATCTTTCCCCCAGCCCCCCCCCCCCCCCCACTGTCACAGTGTAACCCCCATATCATATATGCACATAATGTAACTGTATAATATATAGGCACAGATATACCCCCCATCTTTCCCCCCCCCCCACTGTCACAGTGTAACCCCCATATCATATATGCACATAATGTAACTGTATAATATATAGGCACAGATATTACCCCCCATCTTTCCCCCAGCCCCCCCCCCCACTGTCACAGTGTAACCCCCATATCATATATGCACATAATGTAACTGTATAATATATAGGCACAGATATACCCCCCATCTTTCCCCCCCCCCCCCCACTGTCACAGTGTACCCCCATATCATATATGCACATAATGTAACTGTATAATATATAGGCACAGATATACCCCCCATCTTTCCCCCAGCCCCCCCCCCCCACTGTCACAGTGTAACCCCCATATCATATATGCACATAATGTAACTGTATATATATAGGCACAGATATACCCCCCATCTTTCCCCCCCCCCCCCACTGTCACAGTGTAACCCCCATATCATATATGCACATAATGTAACTGTATAATATATAGGCACAGATATACCCCCATCTTTAGCCCCCCCCCACTGTCACAGTGTAACCCCCATATCATATATGCACATAATGTAACTGTATAATATATAGGCACAGATATACCCCCCATCTTTCCCCCCCCCCCCCCACTGTCACAGTGTAACCCCCATATCATATATGCACATAATGTAACTGTATAATATATAGGCACAGATATACCCCCCATCTTTCCCCAGCCCCCCCCCCCACTGTCACAGTGTAACCCCCATATCATATATGCACATAATGTAACTGGTATAATTATATAGGCACAGATATACCCCCCATCTTTCCCCCAGCCCCCCCCCCCCCACTGTCACAGTGTAACCCCCATATCATATTATGCACATAATGTAACTGTATAATATATAGGCACAGATATACCCCCATCTTTCCCCCCAGCCCCCCCCCCCACTGTCCACGAGTGTAACCCCCATATCATATATGCACATAATGTAACTGTATAATATATAGGCACAGATATACCCCCATCTTTTCCCCCCCCCCACTGTCACAGTGTAACCCCCATATCATATATGCACATAATGTAACTGTATAATATATAGGCACAGAGTATACCCCCTATCTTTCCTCCCCAGCCCCCCCCACTGTCACAGTGTAACCCCCATATCATATATGCACATAATGTAACTGTATAATATATAGGCACAGATATACCCCCCATCTTTTCCCCCAGCCCCCCCCCCCCACTGTCACAGTGTAACCCCCATATCATATATGCACATAATGTAACTGTATAATATATAGGCACAGATATACCCCCCATCTTTTCCCCCAGCCCCCCCCCCCCCACTGTCACAGTGTAACCCCCATATCATATTATGCACATAGTGTAACTGTATAATATATAGGCACAGATATACCCCCCATCTATTCCCCAGCCCCCCCAGTATAAAGCTAATAGATATATAATGGGAATATTTGTTGGGGGGAATCGGGGTTATTCAGCGCAGGCAGAATCTCCTTCCCCGGCAGTAGAGGGAGGGGTGGGAGTCAGTGGGGGGGTGGGGTGTTGCTCTGGTGGGGGGACATAGTTACTGTTGGAACAGAACATTATTCTATAGCAGTGAGTTTGCTGCCGGCCCCAGTGTTACCAACCGGCTTTATCTGCTCCCTTAATCTCCACTCACCCACTCACTCATTCATTCACCCACCCACTCACCCACCCACCCACTCATTCACTCACCCACCCACTCACGCATTCACTCACCCACCCACTCATTCACCCACCCACTCATTCACTCACCCACTCACTCATGCATTCACTCACCCACCCACTCATTCACTTACCCACCCACTCATTCACTCACCAACCCACCCACTCATTCACTCACCAAACCACCCACTCATTCACTCACCCACCCACTCATTCACTCACCCACTCACCCACCCACTCATTCACTCACCCACTCACTCACGCATTCACTCACCCACACACTCATTCACCCACCCACTCACCCACCCACTCATTCACTCACCCACTCACCCACCCACTCATTCACTCACCCACTCACTCACGCATTCACTCACCCACCCACTCACTCACCCCCCACCCACTCATTCACTCACCCACCCACTCACCCACTCATTCACTCACTAACCCACCCACTCACTCACCCACCCACTCATTCACTCATTGAGTCACCCACTCATTCACTCAACCACCCACCCACTGATTCATCCACCCACTCATTCACTCACCCACCCATTTATTCACTCACCCACTCATTCATTCATTTTCTCACCCACCCACTCACCCACTCATTCACTCCCTCACCCACTCACTCACCCACTCATTCACTCACCAACCCACCCACTCATTCACTCACCCACCCACTCATTCACTCATTGACTCACTCATTCACTCATTAACTCACCCACTCATTGACTCACCAACCCACCCACGAATTCACTCACCCACCCACTCATTCACTCACCCACCCACTCATTCACTCATTGACTCACCCACCTACTCATTCACTCACCCACCCACTCATTCACTCATTGACTCACCCACCTACTCATTCACTCACCCACCCACTCATTCACTCACCAACCCACCCACTAAATTGACTCACCCACCCACTCATTCACTCACCAACCCACCCACTCATTAACTCACCACTCACTCATTCACTTACCCCACCCACTCATTCACTCACCAACCCACCCACTCATTTACTCACCAACCCACCCACTCATTCACTCACCCACCCACTCATTCACTCACCCACCCACTCATTCACTCAACCCACCCACTCATTCACTCATTGACTTTCCCACCCACTCATTGACTCACCCACCCACTCATTCACTCACCCACCCACTCATTCACTCATTGGAGACTTTCCCACCCACTCATTGACTCACCCACCCACTCATTGACTCACCCACCCACTCATTGACTCACCCACCCACTCATTCACTCACCCACCCACTCATTCACTCACCAACCCACCCACTCATTCACTCACCCATCCACTCATTCACTTAACCACCCACTCATTCACTCACCCACCCACTCATTGACTCACCCACCCACTCATTTACTCACCCACCCACTCATTTCACTCACCCACCCACTCATTCACTCACCCACCCACTCATTCACTCACCCACCCACTCATTCACTCACCCACTCATTCACTCATTGACTTTCCCACCCACTCATTGACTCACCCACCCACTCATGACTCACCCACCCACTCATTGACTCACCCACCCACTCATTGACTCACTCACCCACTCATTCACTCACCCACCCACTCATTCACTCACGAACCCACTCATTCACTTACCCACCCACTCATTCACTCACCAACCCACCCACTCATTCATCACTCCACCACCCAACCCACTCATTTCACTCACCCACCCACTCATTCACTCACCCCCCTCATCAGTACCACCCACCCACTCATTCACTCACCTACCCACTCGTTGACTCACCCACCCACTCATTCACTCACCCCCACCCACTCATTCACTCCACCCCACCCACTCATTTCACTTTACCCAGCCCCACTCATTTCACTTAACCCACCCCACTCATTCACTTACCCCACCCACTCATTCACTCACCCAAGCCCACCCACTCATTCACCAACCCCCCCACTTCAGTGGACTCACCCCACCCACTCAATTCCACTCACCCCACCCTCACCTCATTCAGTTTTACCCACCCACTCATTCACTCACCCACCCCACTCATTCACTTAACCCAACCCACGCCATCACTCACCAACCCCACCCACTCATTGACTCACCCACCCCACTCATTGAACTTCACCCACCCACTCTATTGGGACTCACCCACCCACTTCATTCATCTCACCAACCCAGCTCAATTCATTTTACCCCACCAACTCATTCACTCACCAACCCAACCCACTCATTCACCAACCCACCCACTCATTGACAAACACACCCACTCATTCACTCACCAACTCATTCACTTACCCACCCACTCATTCACTCACCAACCCACTCATTCACTCACCAACCCACCCACTCATTGACTCACCCACCCACTCATTCACTCACTCACCCACCCACTCATTCAATCACCAACCCACCCACTCATTGACTCACCCACTCATTCACTCACCAACCCACCCACTCATTCACTCACCCACCCACTCATTCACTTACCCACCCACTCATTCACTCTCCAACTCACTCACTCACCCGCCCACTCATTCACTCACCAACCCACCCACTCATTGACTCACCCACCCTCTCATTCACTCACCCACCCACTCATTCACTTACCAACCCACCCACTCATTGACTCACCCACCCACCCACTCATTCACTCACCAACCCACCTACTCATTGACTCACCCACCCACTCATTCACTCACCCACCCACTCATTCACTCACCAACCCACCCACTCATTCACTCACCCACCCACTCATTCATTCACCCACCCCCTCATTCACTCACCAACCCACCCACTCATTCACTCACCCACCCACTCATTCACTCACCAACCCACCCACTCATTCACTCACCAACCCACTCATTCACTTACCCACCCACTCATTCACTCACCAACCCACCCACTCATTCACCAACCCACCCACTCATTAACTTACCAACCCACCTACTCATTGACTCACCCACCCACTCATTGACTCACCCACCCTCTCATTCACTTCACCCACCCACTTCATTCACTCACCAACCCACTCATTTCACTTACCCACCCACTCATTCACTTACCCACCCACTCATTCACTCACCAACCCACCCACTCATTCACCAACCCACTCACTCATTGACTCACCCACCCACTCATTACTCACCCACCCACTCATTCACTTACCCACCCACTCATTCACTCACCCACCCACTCATTCACTTACCCACCCACTCATTCACTCACCAACCCACCCACTCATTCACTCACCCACCCACTCATTGACTCACCCGCCCACCCATTCACTCACCCACCCACTCATTCGCTCACCAACCCACCCACTCATTCACCAACCCACCCACTCATTGACTCACCCACCCACTCATTCACTCACCCACTCACCCACCCACTCATTCACTCACCAACCCACCCACTCATTGACTCACCCACCCACTCATTTCACTCACCCACCCACTCATTCACTCACCAACCCACCCACTCATTGACTCACCCACCCACTCATTCACTTCACCTACCCACCCACTCATTCACTCCACCCACCCACTCATTCACTTACCCACCCACTCATTTCACTCACCAACCCACCCACTCATTCACCAACCCACCCACTCATTGACTTACCAACCCACCTTACTTCATTGACTCACCCACCCACTCATTCACTCACCCACCCACTCATTCACTCACCCACCCACTCACTCATTCACTCACCAACCCACTCATTCACTTACCCACCCACTCATTCACCAACCCACCCACTCATTGACTCACCCACCCACTCATTGACTCCCTCACCCACTCATTCACTTACCCACCCACTCATTCACTCACCCAACCACTCATTCACTCACCCACCCACTCATTCACTCACCCACCCCACTCATTCACTCACCAAACCCACCCACTCATTCACTCACCCACCCACTCATTCACTCACCCGCCCACTCATTCACTCACCCACCCACTCATTCACTCACCAACCCACCCACTCATTCACCAACCCACCGACTCATTGACTCACCCACCCACTCATTAACTCACCCACCCACTCACTCACCCACCCACTCATTCACTCACCCGCCCACTCATTCACTCACCAACCCACCCACTCATTCACTCACCCACTCATTCACTCACCCACCCACTCATTCACTCACCAACCCACCCACTCATTGACTCACCCACCCACTCATTCACTCACCCACCCACTCATTCACTCATTGGACTTTCCCACCCACTCATTGACTCCACCACCCCACTCATTGACTCACCCACCCACTCATTGACTCACCCACCCACTCATTCACTCACCCACCCCACTCATTCACTCACCAACCCACCCACTCATTCACTCACCCATCCACTCATTCACTTAACCACCCACTCATTCACTCACCCACCCACTCATTGACTCACCCACCCACTCATTTACTCACCCACCCACTCATTCACTCACCCACCCACTCATTCACTCACCCCACTCATGTCACTCATGACTTTCCCACCCACTCATTGGACTCACCCACCCACTCATTGACTCACCCACCCACTCATTGACTCACCCACCCACTCATGACTCACTCACCCACTCATTCACTCACCCACCCACTCATTCACTCACGAACCCCACTCATTCACTTACCCACCCACTCATTCACTCACCAAACCCACCCACTCATTCACCAACCCACCCACTATCACTCACCCACCCACTCATTCACTCACCCCCACTTCACCCCCCACTCATTCACTTACCAACCCACCCACTCATTGACTCACCTACCCACTCGTTGACTCACCCACCCAACTCATTCACTCACCCACCCACTCATTCACTCCACCCACCCACTCATTCACTTACCCACCCACTCATTCACTCACCAACCCACCCACTCATTGACTCAACCCACCCACTCATTGACTCACCCACCCACTCATTGACTCACCCACCCAACTCATTCACTCACCAACCCAACTCATTCATTTTACCCACCCACTCATTCACTCACCAACCCACCCACTCATTCACCAACCCACCCACTCATTGACTCACACACCCACTCATTCACTCACCCACCCACTCATTCACTTACCCAACCCACTCATTCACTCACCAACCCACTCACTCCACTCACCCGCCCACTCATTCACTCACCAACCCACCCACTCATTGACTCACCCCACCCCACTCATTCACTCACCCCCCACTCATTCAATCACCAACCCACCCACTCATTGACTCACCCACTCATTCACTCACCAACCCACCCAACTCATTCACTCACCCACCCACTCATTCACTTACCCACCCACTCATCACTCACCAACTCACTCACTCACCCGCCCCACTCATTCACTCACCAACCACCACTCATTGACTCACCACCCTCTCATTCACTCACCCACCCACTCATCACTTACCAACCCCACCCACTCATTGACTCCACCACCCACTCATTCACTCACCAACCCCACCTACTCATTGACTCACCCACCCACTTCATTCACTCACCCACCCACTCATTCACTCACCAACCCACCCACTCATTGACTCACCCACCCACTCATTCACTCACCCACCCACTCATTCACTCACCAACCCACCCACTCATTCACTCACCCACCCACTCATTCACTCACCAACCCACCCACTCATTCACTCACCAACCCCACTCATTCACTTACCCACCCACTCATTCACTACCCACCCATCATTCACTCACCACCCACCCTCATTCACCAACCCACCCACTCATTGACTTTACCAACCCACCTACTCATTGACTCACCCACCCACTCATTGACTCACCCACCCTCTCATTCACTCACCCACCCACTCATTCACTCACCAACCCACTCATTCACTTACCCACCCACTCATTCACTTACCCACCCACTCATTCACTCACCAACCCACCCACTCATTCACCAACCCACTCACTCATTGACTCACCCACCCACTCATTCACTCACCCACCCACTCATTCACTTACCCACCCACTCATTCACTCACCCACCCACTCATTCACTTACCCACCCACTCATTCACTCACCAACCCACCCACTCATTCACTCACCCAGCCACTCATGACTCACCCGCCCACCCATTCACTCACCCACCCACTCATTCACTCACCAACCCACCCACTCATTCACCAACCCACCCACTCATTGACTCACCCACCCACTCATTCACTCACCCACCCACTCACTCACCCACCCACTCATTCACTCACCCACCCACTCATTCACTCACCAACCCACCCACTCATTCACTCACCAACCCACTCATTCATTTACCCACCAACTCATTCACTCACCAACCCACCCACTCATTCACCAACCCACCCACTCATTGACAAACACACCCACTCATTCACTCACCAACTCATTCACTTACCCACCCACTCATTCACTCACCAACCCACTCATTCACTCACCAACCCACCCACTCATTGACTCACCCACCCCACTCATTCACTCACTCACCCACCCACTCATTCAATTCACCAACCCACCCACTCATTGACTCACCCACTCATTCACTCACCAACCCACCCACTCATTCACTCACCCACCCACTTCATTCACTTACCCACCCACTCATTCACTCTCCAACTCACTCACTCACCCGCCCACTCATTCACTCACCAACCCACCCACTCATTGACTCACCCACCCTCTCATTCACTCACCCACCCACTCATTCACTTTACCAACCCACCCACTCATTGACTCACCCACCCACCCACTCATTCACTCACCAACCCACCTACTCATTGACTCACCCACCCACTCATTCACTCACCCACCCACTCATTCACTCACCAACCCACCCACTCATTCACTCACCCACCCACTCATTCATTCACCCACCCCCTCATTCACTCACCAACCCACCCACTCATTCACTCACCCACCCACTCATTCACTCACCAAACCACCCACTCATTCACTCACCAACCCACTCATTCACTTACCCACCCACTCATTCACTCACCCAACCCACCCACTCATTCACAACCCCACCCACTCATTAACTTACCAACCCACCTACTCATTGACTCAACCCACCCACTCATTGACTCACCCACCCTCTCATTCACTCACCCACCCACTCATTCACTCACCAACCCACTCATTCACTTACCCACCCACTCATTCACTTACCCACCCACTCATTCACTCACCAACCCACCCACTCATTCACCAACCCACTCACTCATTGACTCACCCACCCACTCATTTACTCACCCACCCACTCATTCACTTACCCACCCACTCATTCACTCACCCACCCACTCATTCACTTACCCACCCACTCATTCACTCACCAACCCACCCACTCATTCACTCACCCACCCACTCATTGACTCACCCGCCCACCCATTCACTCACCCACCCACTCATTCGCTCACCAACCCACCCACTCATTCACCAACCCACCCACTCATTGACTCACCCACCCACTCATTCACTCACCACTCACCCACCCACTCATTCACTCACCAACCCACCCACTCATTGACTCACCCACCCACTCATGCCACCACCCACCCACTCATTCACTCACCAACCCACCCACTCATTGACTCACCCACCCACTCATTCACTCACCTACCCACCCACTCATTCACTCACCCACCCACTCATTCACTTACCCACCCACTCATTCACTTCACCACAACCCCACCCACTCATTCACCAACCCACCCAACTCATTGACTTACCAACCCACCTACTCATTGACTCACCCACCCACTTCATTCACTCACCCACCACTCATTCACTCACCCACCCACTCACTCATTCACTCACCAACCCACTCATTCACTTACCCACCCACTCATTCACCAACCCACCCACTCATTGACTCACCCACCCACTCATTGACTCCCTCACCCACTCATTCACTTACCCACCCACTCATTCACTCACCCAACCACGCATTCACTCACCCACCCCACTCATTCACTCACCCACCCACTCATTCACTCACCAACCCACCCACTCATTCACTCACCCACCCACTCATGTCACTTCACCCGCCCACTCATTCACTCACCCACCCACTTCATTCACTCACCAACCCACCCACTCATTCACCAACCCACCGACTCATTGACTCACCCACCCACTCATTAAACTCACCCACCCACTCACTCAGCCACCCACTCATTCACTCACCCGCCCACTCATTCACTCACCAACCCACCCACTCATTCACTCACCCACTCATTCCACTCACCCACCCACTCATTCACTCACCAACCCACCCCACTCATTGACTCACCCACCCACTCATTCACTCACCCACCCACTCATTCACTCATTGACTTCCCACCCACTCATGACTCACCCAACCCACTCATTGACTTCACCCACCCACTCATTGACTCACCCACCCACTCATTCACTCACCCACCCACTCATCACTCACCAACCCACCCACTCATTCACTCACCCATCCACTCATTCACTTAACCACCCACTCATTCACTCACCCACCCACTCATTGACTCACCCACCCACTCATTTACTCACCCACCCACTCATTCACTCACCCACCCACTCATTCACTCACCCACTCATTCAACTCATGACTTTCCCACCCACTCATTGACTCACCACCCACTCATTGACTCACCCACCCACTCATTGACTCACCCACCCACTCATTGACTCACTCACCCACTCATTCACTCACCCACCCACTCATTCACTCACGAACCCACTCATTCACTTACCCACCCACTCATTCACTCACCAACCCACCCACTCATTCACCAACCCACCCACTCATTCACTCACCCACCCACTCATTCACTCACCCACCCACTCATTCACTTACCAACCCACCCACTCATTGACTCACCTTACCCACTCGTTGACTCACCCACCCACTCATTCACTCACCCACCCACTCATTCACTCACCCACCCACTCATTCACTCACCCACCCACTCATTCACTCACCCACCCACCCACTCATTGACTCACCCACCCACTCATTGACTCACCCACCCACTCATTGACTCACCCACCCACTCATTCACTCACCAACCCACTCATTCATTTACCCACCCACTCATTCACTCACCAACCCACCCACTCATTCACCAACCCACCCACTCATTGACTCACACACCCACTCATTCACTCACCCACCCACTCATTCACTTACCCACCCACTCATTCACTCACCAACCCACTCACTCACTCACCCGCCCACTCATTCACTCACCAACCCACCCACTCATTGACTCACCCACCCACTCATTCACTCACCCACCCACTCATTCAATCACCAACCCACCCACTCATTGACTCACCCACTCATTCACTCACCAACCCACCCACTCATTCACTCACCCACCCACTCATTCACTTACCCACCCACTCATTCACTCACCAACTCACTCACTCACCCGCCCACTCATTCACTCACCAACCCACCCACTCATTGACTCACCCACCCTCTCATTCACTCACCCACCCACTCATTCACTTACCAACCCACCCACTCATTGACTCACCCACCCACTCATTCACTCACCAACCCACCTACTCATTGACTCACCCACCCACATTCACTCACCCCACCCACTCATTCACTCACCAACCCACCCACTCATTGACTCACCCACCCACTCATTCACTCACCCACCCACTCATTCACTCACCAACCCACCCACTCATTCACTCACCCACCCACTCATTCACTCACCCACCCACCCACTCATTCACTCACCCACCCACTCATTCACTTACCCACCCACTCATTCACTCACCAACCCACCCACTCATTCACCAACCCACCCACTCATTGACTTACCAACCCACCTACTCATTGACTCACCCACCCACTCATTGACTCACCCACCCTCTCATTCACTCACCCACCCACTCATTCACTCACCAACCCACTCATTCACTTACCCACCCACTCATTCACTTACCCACCCACTCATTCACTCACCAACCCACCCACTCATTCACCAACCCACTCACTCATTGACTCACCCACCCACTCATTCACTCACCCACCCACTCATTCACTTACCCACCCACTCATTCACTCACCCACCCACTCATTCACTTACCCACCCACTCATTCACTCACCAACCCACCCACTCATTCACTCACCCAGCCACTCATTGACTCACCCGCCCACCCATTCACTCACCCACCCACTCATTCACTCACCAACCCACCCACTCATTCACCAACCCACCCACTCATTGACTCACCCACCCACTCAGTTCACTCACCCACCCACTCACTCACCCACCCACTCATTTCACTCACCCACCCACTCATTCACTCACCAACCCACCCACTCATGACTCACCCACCCACTCATTCACTCACCCACCCACTCATTCACTCACCAAACCCACCCACTCATTGACTCACCCACCCACTCATTCACTCCACCAACCCACCCACTCATTCACCAACCCACCCACTCATTGACTCACCCACCCACTCATTCACTCACCCACCCACTCACTCACCCACCCCACTCATTCACTCACCCACCCACTCATTCACTCACCCACCCACCCACTCATTCACTCACCCACCCACTCATTCACTCACCCACCCACTCATTCACTCACCCACCCACCCACTCATTCACTCACCCACCCACTCATTCACTTACCCACCCACTCATTCACTCACCAACCCACCCACTCATTCACCAACCCACCCACTCATTGACTTACCAACCCACCTACTCATTGACTCACCCACCCACTCATTCACTCCACCCACCCACTCATTCACTCACCCACCCACTCATTCACTCACCAACCCACTCATTCACTTACCCACCCACTCATTCACTTACCCACCCACTCATTCACCCACCAACCCACCCACTCATTCACCAACCCACCCACTCATTGACTCACCCACCCACTCATTGACTCCCTCACCCACTCATTCCACTTACCCACCCACTCATTCACTCACCCACCCACTCACTCACCCACCCACCCACTCATTCACTCACCCCACCCACTCATTCACTTACCCACCCACTCATTCACTCCACCAACCCACCCACTCATTCACTCACCCACCCACTCATTCACTCACCCGCCCACTCATTCCACTCACCCACCCACTCATTCACTCACCAACCACCCACTCATTCACCAACCCACCGACTCATTTGACTCACCCACCCACTCATTCACTCACCCACCCACCCACTCATTCACTCACCCGCCCACTCATTCACTCACCAACCACCCACTCATTGACTCACCCACTCATTCACTCACCCACCCACTCATTCACTCACCAACCCACCCACTCATTGACTCACCCACCCACTCATTGACTCACCCACCCACTCATTCACTTACCCACCCACTCATTCACTCACCAACCCACCCACTCATTCACCAACCCACCCACTCATTCACTCACCCACTCATTCACTCACCCACCCACTCATTCACCCACCCACTCATTCACTTACCAAACCCACCCACTCATTGACTCACCTACCCACTCATTGACTCACCCACCCACTCATTCGCTCACCCACCCACTCATTCACTCACCCACCCACTCATTCACTTACCCACCCACTCATTCACTCACCAACCCACCCACTCATTCACAACCCACCCACTCATTCACTCACCCACCCACTCATCACTCACCCACCCACTCATTCACTTACCAACCCACCCACTCATTGACTCACCCACCCACTCATTGACTCACCCACCCACTCATTCACTCACCCACCCACTCATTCACTTACCCACCCACTCATTCACTCACCCACTCACTCATTCACTTACCCACCTACTCATTCACTCACCCACCCACTCATTCACTCACCAACCCACTCATTCACTTACCCACTCATTCACTCATTCACTCACCAACCCACCCACCCACTTATTCACTTACCCACCCACTCATTCACTTACCCACCCACTCATTCACTCACCCACCCACTCATTCACTCACCCACCCACTCATTCATTCACCCACCCACTTATTCACTCACCAACCCACCCACTCATTCACTCACCCACCCACTCATTCACTCACCCACCCACTCATTCACTCACCCACCCACTCATTCACTTACCCACCCACTCATTCACTCACCAACCCACCCACTCATTCACTCACCCACCCACTCATTCACTCACCCACCCACTCATTCACTCACCCACCCACTCATTCACTCACCAACCCACCCACTCATTCACCAACCCACCGACTCATTGACTCACCCACCCACTCATTCACTCACCCACCCACCCACTCATTCACTCACCCGCCCACTCATTCACTCACCAACCCACCCACTCATTGACTCACCCACTCATTCACTCACCCACCCACTCATTCACTCACCAACCCACCCACTCATTCACTCACCCACCCACTCATTCACTCACCCACCCACTCATTCACTTACCCACCCACTCATTCACTCACCCACCCACCCACTCATTCACCAACCCACCCACTCATTCACTCACCCACTCATTCACTCACCCACCCACTCATTCACCCACCCACTCATTCACTACCAACCCACCCACTCATTGACTCACCTACCCACTCATTGACTCACCCACCCACTCATTCGCTCACCCACCCACTCATTCACTCACCCACCCACTCATTCACTTACCCACCCACTCATTCACTCACCCACCCACCCACTCATTCACCCACCCACCCACTCATTCACTCACCCACCCACTCATTCACTCACCCACCCACTCATTCACTTACCAACCCACCCACTCATTGACTCACCCACCCACTCATTGACTCACCCACCCACTCATTCACTCACCCACCCACTCATTCACTTACCCACCCACTCATTCACTCACCCACTCACTCATTCACTTACCCACCTACTCATTCACTCACCCACCCACTCATTCACTCACCAACCCACTCATTCACTTACCCACTCATTCACTCATTCACTCACCAACCCACCCACCCACTTATTCACTTACCCACCCACTCATTTCACTTACCCCACCCACTCATTCACTCACCCACCCACTCATTCACTCACCCACCACTCATTCATTCACCCACCCACTTATTCACTCACCAACCCACCCACTCATTCACTCACCCACCCACTCATTCACTCACCCACCCACTCATTCACTCACCCACCCACTCATTCACTCACCCACCCACCCACTCATTCACTCACCCACCCACTCATTCACTCACCAACCCACCCACTTATTCACCAACCCACCCACTCATTCACTCACCCACCCACTCACTCACTCACCCACTCATTCACTCACCCGCCCACTCATTCACTCACCAACCCACCCACTAATTCACTCACCCACCCACTCATTCACTCACCAACCCACCCACTCATTCACTCACCCACCCACTCATTCACTCACCCACCCACTCATTCACTTACCAACCCACACACTCATTGACTCACCTACCCACTCATTGACTCACCCACCCACTCACCCACCCACTCATTCACTCACCCACCCACTCATTCACTCACCAACCCACTCATTCACTTACCCACCCCACTCATTCACTCACCAACCCACCCACTCATTGACTCACCCACCCACTCATTCACTCACCCACCCACTCATTCACTTACCCACCCACTCATTCACTCACCCACCCACTCATTCACTTACCCACCCACTCATTCACTCACCCACCCACTCATTCACTCACCCACCCACTCATTCACTCACCCACCCACTCATTCACTCACCCACCCACTCATTCACTCACCCACCCACTCATTCACTTACCAACCCACCCACTCATTGACTCACCTACCCACTCATTGACTCACCCACCCACTCATTCGCTCACCCACCCACTCATTCACTCACCCACCCACTCATTCACTTACCCACCCACTCATTCACTCACCAACCCACCCACTCATTCACCAACCCACCCACTCATTCACTCACCCACCCACTCATTTCACTCACCCACCCACTCATTCACTTACCAACCCACCCACTCATTGACTCACCCACCCACTCATTGACTCACCCACCCACTCATTCACTTACCCACCCACTCATTCACTCACCCACTCACTCATTCACTTACCCACCTACTCATTCACTCACCCACCCACTCATTCACTCACCAACCCACTCATTCACTTACCCACTCATTCACTCATTCACTCACCAACCCACCCACCCACTTATTCACTTACCCACCCACTCATTCACTTACCCACCCACTCATTCACTCACCCACCCACTCATTCACTCACCCACCCACTCATTCATCACCCACCCACTCATTCACTCACCAACCCACCCACTCATTCACTCACCCACCCACTCATTCACTCACCCACCCACTCATTCACTCACCCACCCACTCATTCACTCACCAACCCACCCACTCATTCACTCACCCACCCACTCATTCACTCACCAACCCACCCACTTATTCACCAACCCACCCACTCATTCACTCACCCACCCACTCATTCACTCACCCACCCACTCACTCACCCACTCATTCACTCACCCACCCACTCATTCACTCACCCACCCACTCATTCACTCACCCACCCACTCATTCACTCACCCACCCACTCATTCACTCACCCACCCACTCATTCACTCACCAACCCACCCACTCATTGACTCACCCACCCACTCATTCACTCACCCACCCACTCATTCACTCACCAACCCACCCACTCATTGACTCACCCACCCACTCATTCACTCACCAACCCACTCATTCACTTACCCACCCACTCATTCACTCACCAACCCACCCACTCATTGACTCACCCACCCACTCATTCACTCACCCACCCACTCATTCACTTACCCACCCACTCATTCACTCACCCACCCACTCATTCACTTACCCACCCACTCATTCACTCACCCACCCACTCATTCACTCACCCACCCACTCATTCACTCACCCACCCACTCATTCACTCACCCACCCACTCATTCACTTACCCACCCGCTCATTCACTCACCAACCCACCCACTCATTCACTTACCCACCCACTCATTCACCCACCCACTCATTCACCCACTCATTCACTCACCCACCCACTCATTCACTTTCCCACCCACTCATTCACTCACCAACCCACCCACTCATTCACTTACCCACCCACTAATTCACTCACCAACCCACCCACTCATTCACTCACCCACCCACTCATTCACTCACCCACCCACTCATTCACTCACCCACCCACCCACTCATTCACTCACCCACCCACTCATTCACTCACCCACCCACTCATTCACTCACCCACCCACTCATTGACTCACCCACCCACTCATTCACTCACCCACCCACTCATTCACTTACCCACCCACTCATTCACTCACCTACCCACTCATTGACTCACCCACCCACTCATTCACTCACCCACCCACTCATTCACTCACCCACCCACTCATTCACTCACCAACCCACCCCACTCATTCCCTTACCCACCCACTCATTCACTCACCAACCCACCCACTCATTGACTCACCCACCCACTCATTCACTCACCCACCCACTCATTCACTTACCCACCCACTCATTCACTCACCCACCCACTCATTCACTTACCCACCCACTCATTCACTCACCCACCCACTCATTCACTCACCCACCCACTCATTCACTCACCCACCCACGCATTCACTCACCAACCCACTCACTCACTTACCCACCCACTCATTCACTCACCAACCCACCCACTTATTCACTTACCCACCCACTCATTCACTTACCCACCCACTCATTCATTCACCCACCCACTCATTCACTCACCCACCCACTCATTCACTTACCCACCCACTCATTCACTCACCAACCCACCCATTCATTCACCCACCCACTCATTCACTCACCCACCCACTCATTCACTTACCCACCCACTCATTCACTCATTCACTCACCAACCCACCCACTCATTCACTCACCCACCCACTCATTCACTTACCCACCCACTCATTCACTCACCCACCCACTCATTCACTTACCCACCCACTCATTCACTTACCCACCCACTCATTCACTTACCCACCCACTCATTCACTTACCCACCCACTCATTCACTCATTTAACCCACCCACTCATTCACTCACCCACCCACTCATTCACTCACCAACCCACCCACTCATTCACTTACCCACCCACTCATTCACTCATTCACTCACCAACCCACCCACTCATTGACTCACCCACCCACTCATTGACTCACCCACCCACTCATTGACTCACCCACCCACTCATTCACTTACCCACCCACTCACCCACCCACTCATTCACTTACCCACCCACTCATTCACTTTACCCACCCACTCATTCACTTACCCACCCACTCATTCACTCACCCACCCACTCATTCACTCACCAACCCACTCATTCACTTACCCACCCACTCATTCACTCACCAACCCACCCACTCATTCACTCACCCACCCACTCATTCACTCACCCACCCACCCACTCATTCACTTACCCACCCACTCATTCACTCACCAACCCACCCACTCATTCACTTACCCACCCACTCATTCACTCACCCACCCACTCATTCACTTACCCACCCACTCATTCACTTACCCACCTACTCATTCACTACCCACCCACTCATTCCCTTACCCACCCACTCATTCACTCACCCACCCACTCATTCACTCACCAACCCACTCATTCACTTACCCACCCACTCATTCACTCACCAACCCACCCACTCATTCACTTACCCACCCACTCATTCACTCAACCACCCACTCATTCACTTACCCACCCACTCATTCACTCACCCACCCACTCATTCACTTACCCACCCACTCATTCACTTACCCACCCACTCATTCACTCACCCACCCACTCATTCACTCACCCACCCACTCATTCACTTACCCACCCACTCATTCACTCACCAACCCACCCACTCATTCACTCACCCACCCACTCATTCACTCACCAACCCACCCACTCATTCACTTACCCACCCACTCATTCACTCACCCACGCACTCATTCACTCACCCACCCACTCATTCACTTACCCACCCACTCATTCACTTACCCACCCACTCATTCACTTACCCACCCACTCATTCACTCACCCACCCACTCATTCACTCACCAACCCACCCACTCATTCACTCACCCACCCACTCATTCACTCACCCACCCACCCACTCATTCACTCACCCACCCACTCATTCACTCACCCACCCACTCATTCACTTACCCACCCACTCATTCACTTACCCACCCACTCATTCACTTACCCACCCACTCATTCACTCACCCACCCACTCATTCACTCATTCACTTACCCACCCACTCATTCACTCATTCACTTACCCACCCACTCATTCACTCACCCACCCACTCATTCACTCACCCACCCACTCATTCACTCACCCACCCACTCATTCACTCACCAACCCACTCATTCACTTACCCACCCACTCATTCACTCACTCACCCACCCACTCATTCACTCACCAACCCACTCATTTACTTACCCACCCACTCATTCACTCACTCACCCACCCACTCATTCACTCACCCACCCACTCATTCACTCACCAACCCACTCATTCACTTACCCACCCACTCATTCACTCACTCACCCACTCATTCACTCACTCACCCACTCATTCACTCACCAACCCACTCATTCACTTACCCACCCACTCATTCACTCACTCACCCACCCACTCACTAACCCACTCACTAACCCACTCATCTCGCAGTAGCGTGGAGTTGTGGGAGATGTAGTTCTGCAGGAGAAGAGGAACAAGGGGCGGAACCAATGAGCGCAGCGGGGGGGGGGGGGGGGGGGGGAAGCGTTTTTGCGCTGCACCAGCTCCAGGTAACCAGCCCCGCGTTGCCAAGGAAACAGGTGCCCGAGGCGGAGGGTGAGTCTGTGGGGTAATAACGCGGGGAGCTGGGGGCCATTCTGCCCTACTGTAATGAGGTGGGAGGGGCCTCCTATAGGCGAACTACAACTCCCAGGATTCCCCGCCAGCCTCAGGGGGAGGGGGTGTAACAGGGCGGTGATACTGATAGGGGGGCTGTGCATATACAGATACACCCCCAGGAACCTGCACTGATTGGTCCTCCAAGGGCTGCTGGGAGTTTGTGGGGGGTAGGGAAGGGGGAGGGGTTGCTGGGAGTTTGTGGGGGGCAGGGAAGGGGGAGGGGTTGCTGGGAGTTTGTGGGGGGAAGGGAAGGGGGAGGGGTTGCTGGGAGTTTGTGGGGGCAGGGAAGGGGGAGGGGTTGCTGGGAGTTTGTGGGGGTAGGGAATGGGGAGGGTTGCTGGGAGTTTGTGGGGGGAAGGGAAGGGGGAGGGGTTGCTGGGAGTTTGTGGGGGGCAGGGAAGGGGGAGGGGTTGCTGGGAGTTTGTGGGGGGAAGGGAAGGGGGAGGGGTGCTGGGAGTTTTGTGGGGGGCAGGGAAGGGGGAGGGTTGCTGGGAGTTTGTGGGGGGTAGGGAAGGGGGAGGGGTTGCTGGGAGTTTTGGGGGGAAGGAAAGGGGGAGGGGTTGCTGGAGTTTGTGGGGGGCAGGGAAGGGGGAGGGGTTGCTGGGAGTTTGTGGGGGGCAGGGAAGGGGGAGGGGTTGCTGGGAGTTTGTGGGGGGTAGGGAAGGGGGAGGGTTGCTGGGAGTTTGTGGGGGGAAGGAAAGGGGGAGGGGTTGCTGGGAGTTTGTGGGGGGCAGGGAAGGGGGAGGGGTTGCTGGGAGTTGGGGGGTAGGGAAGGGGGAGGGGTTGCTGGGAGTTTGTGGGGGCAGGGAAAGGGAGGGGTTGCTGGGAGTTGGGGGGTAGGGAAGGGGGAGGGGTTGCTGGGAGTTTGTGGGGGGTAGGGAAGTGGGAGGGGTTGCTGGGAGTTTGTGGGGGGCAGGGAAGGGGAGGGTTGCTGGAGTTTGTGGGGGCAGGGAAGGGGAGGGGTTGCTGGGAGTTTGTGGGGGGTAGGGAAGGGGGAGGGGTTGCTGGGAGTTTGTGGGGGTAGGGAAGTGGGAGGGGTTGCTGGGAGTTTGTGGGGGGTAGGGAAGGGGAGGGGTTGCTGGGAGTTTGTGGGGGTAGGGAGTGGGAGGGGTTGCTGGGAGTTTTGTGGGGGTAGGGAAGGGGGAGGGGTTGCTGGGAGTTTTGTGGGGGGCAGGGAAGGGGAGGGTTGCTGGGAGTTTGTGGGGGGCAGGGAAGGGGGAGGGGTTGCTGGGAGTTTGTGGGGGTAGGGGAGGGGGAGGGGTTGCTGGGAGTTTGTGGGGGTAGGGAAGTGGGAGGGGTTTGCTGGGAGTTTGTGGGGGAAGGGGAGGGGTTTGCTGGGGAGTTTGTGGGGGGAAGGATAGGGGGAGGGGTTGCTGGGAGTTTGTGGGGGGCAGGGAAGGGGGAGGGGTGCTGGGAGTTTGTGGGGGCAGGGAAGGGAAGGGGAGGGGTTGCTGGAGTTTGTGGGGGGAAGGAAAGGGGAGGGTTGCTGGGAGTTTGTTGGGGCAGGGAAGGGGGAGGGGTTGCTGGGAGTTTGTGGGGGGCAGGGAAGGGGGAGGGGTTGCTGGGAGTTTGTGGGGGTAGGGAATGGGGAGGGGTTGCTGGGAGTTTGTGGGGGCAGGAAAGGGGGAGGGGTTGCTGGGAGTTTGTGGGGGGCAGGGAAGAGGGAGGGGTTGCTGGGAGTTTGTGGGGGGTAGGGAAGGGGGAGGGGTTGCTGGACCAGTCAGGGACCAATCAGAGGCTGCGAGGCAGGGGCAAGGGATGAGAGGGGCAGATTTGTGCCTGTGAGTAACACTGGGGGGGGGGGGGGGGCAGATGTGTGGGGGAGGGGCCAGCCAGTCTCTTCCCTGGCAATGCGCAGCAGTACAGCTTTGCTTTATGGCAGGGAGTATTACAGCTCTGGTGAGAGCAGAATCTCTGAGCCCATTCAGACCCCCCCCCCACTGCCCCCAAGCAGCTCACTAGCCCCGCCCCCTGTGGCTTATTGGATAACGAGCCTCCTGTCTGTCATGTCAGTCACTTTGTGGCTCATTATCCTAATGAGATTTGGGCGGATTTCCCCCCCCCCATAATGCCAAGCGCCGGGTGCGGGTGAGTCTGACACCTACACGGCCGTGTCCCCCACTTCCCTTTAACCCCCCCACTTCCCTTTAACCCCCCCACTTCCCATTAACCCCCCCACTTCCCCTGTATGTAAGTCTATAGCACTAAATGGGGCAAACAGCTGTTGTGTATGGGATTTAAAGGGCAAGTTAAGCCAATAGTTATTGCTGGCAGTTGTACTGGGACATGGAGTGAGCAGGTATTTCTCTCCCCGCAGGTTGCTATGGGTTTACAGGACCCCTGATACCGCCCCCCCGAGCTCTCGGTGCCACAGCGCCCCCTGTGTTACCCGCCGGCCATGGGGAAGTTCCAGAGCAAGGTTAAACGGAACAGCTCTAAATACAGGTACAGGGGGCGGGGCTACAGACTGGCATTGGTGCTCATGTTACAGCAGTACAGACTTGCTTTACGGCAGCATTGGGTCACTCTGTGGCAAACCTCTTTCATGTTATGTTCCAGGGCGGAGAGCCGCGGGGAGGAGAGCCCCCCAGTCCCGCCGTCCCCCCAGCACAGCCGGGCTCACACTGACGCCGTTACCTGCATCGCTGCTCTCAAGTCCGACCTGTGCGTCTCCGGTGGGAAGGACAAGGTGGGTGCTGGGTGCGGAGCACCGGGGGGCTTTGGGGTCCCAGAGTGCCCAGCTGGCAGTGTTAGGGTTAACAGAGAACTCACTTTATTTCCCCTTAATTTTGGATTCAAAATCCAATCCCGTTGCTATGGCTCACTCACCCTGACGACGACTGCAGCAGATGTGCCGGTCCAAACCCCTGGCATCTCTTATTGTATTTGCCCCCCCCCATTGTCACCCCCGGTAACCCCCCCATTGTCACCCCCGGTAACCCCCCCATTGTCACCCCCGGTAACCCCCCCATTGTCACCCCCAGTAACCCCCCATTGTCACCCCCCCATTGTCACCCCCAGCAACCCCCCCCCATTGTCACCCCCGGTAACCCCTCCATTGTCACCCCCCGGTAACCCCCCCCATTGTCACCCCCCGGTAACCCCCCCATTGTCACCCCCGGTAACCCCCCCATTGTCACCCCCAGTAACCCCCCATTGTCACCCCCCCATTGTCACCCCCAGTAACCCCCCCCATTGTCACCCCCGGTAACCCCCCCATTGTCACCCCCCGGTAACCCCCCCCATTGTCACCCCCCGGTAACCCCCCATTGTCACCCCCCGGTAACCCCCCCATTGTCACCCCCAGTAACCCCCCCATTGTCACCCCGGTAACCCCCCCATTGTCACCCCCAGTAACCCCCCCGGTAACCCCCCCATTGTCACCCCCAGTAACCCCACCAGTAACCCCCCCATTGTCACCCCCAGTAACCCCCCCCATTGTCACCCCCAGTAACCCCCCCATTGTCACCCCCAGTAACCCCCCCATTGTCACCCCAGTAACCCCCCCATTGTCACCCCCCGGTAACCCCCCATTGTCACCCCCGGTAACCCCCCCATTGTCACCCCCGGTAACCCCCCCATTGTCACCCCCCGGTAACCCCCCCCATTGTCACCCCCAGTAACCCCACCAGTAACCCCCCCATTGTCACCCCCAGTAACCCCCCCCCATTGTCACCCCCAGTAACCCCCCCATTGTCACCCCCAGTAACCCCCCCATTGTCACCCCCAGTAACCCCCCCATTGTCACCCCCAGTAACCCCCCCCCCTGTCCTTTCTCTCCCACAGGCCGTGGTCGTGTCCAATTGGAGAACAGGAAGCGCCCTGAAGCGATTGGTCGGGCACGAGCGGGAGGTGACTAAGGTACCGGATTGGGCCCCTGTGCTGGGGGTGTGTCGGGCTCCCGGGGGCCCCATAATACTAAGTTAGCAGGCCCCCCCCAGTTAAAATCCCATTGGTCACCTGAGGGCCCTAATAAATAAATAATTACCCAGCATGCACGGCCAGCCCTAATTACCTGTCCCCCCCCAACTGTAACCCCTTTCTGTGTGGCCCCTCCTCATTGGCCCCCTGTAGGTCTCCTGTGTGTTCGGGTCCAATCGGCTGTTCAGCGCCTCCAGGGACAAGTCGGTTCTGCTGTGGGACCTACACGGGAAGCTCGGCCCGACCCAGAGGTTCATGGGACACCATTTAATTGTCACCGGTTTG
The DNA here is from genome assembly GCF_000004195.4 of Xenopus tropicalis. Taxonomy (NCBI): domain Eukaryota; kingdom Metazoa; phylum Chordata; class Amphibia; order Anura; family Pipidae; genus Xenopus; species Xenopus tropicalis. The sequence continues at coordinate 2,457,986 of NC_030684.2, forward strand.
GCCGTCAGTCCAGGTGAGTGCCCGTATAATCACTATGGCAGCTCCCAGCCGGTCGGTACCGGAGCAATAGCGCCCCCTATCTGATTGCAGACTGCCGGCTGCTACTGACGGGCTCCCGGGACAACACCCTGTGTAAGTGGGACGTGGAGTCGGGTCGGTGTGTGCAGAACGCCGGGATCTGCCGGAATCTGGTGAGTTCTGATCCTCAGCCAATCACAGAGACCGGCACAAGATGGCTGCCGTCAGGCTAACGTCGCGCTGTTCCCCCGCAGGTAACGCACCTGTGCTGGGTGCCCGGGGAGCCCTATGTGGTGCAGACGTCCGAAGACAAGATGATCCGGTCAGTACGTTGGTTCTGTTGCCCCGTAGGACTGTCTCTTTAAGAGGGGGGTGGGGCTTGTCTGCATCCTTCCAAGGCCAAACCCCCACCTGTGGGAGGAGAGCAGCCCCCGGGCACTGATAACTGTCCCTCCTGCTTCCAGTGTGTGGGACTCCCGGGACCTGCAGGTGGCGCTCACGTTCCCCATGAAGCAGTATATCCAGATGCACTGTGACGTGAGCCAAGATGGCAACTACTGTCTGACCTGCAGCAACGGCTTCGGGGGTCAGGGCTGCGAGGCTACGGTAAGTACTGGGGTCCTGCCTGACCATGGGAAAGAGAGCAGCCCAGGAGCAGGAAGTACAGAGAATCAGAGCTCTGTACCTGGGTAAGTACTGGGGGGAGATTGGATTCACTTACCCAGGGGGAGGTTCCTGTCTGACCATGGGAAAGAGAGCAGCCCAGGAGCAGGAAGTACAGAGAATCAGAGCTCTGTACCTGGGTAAGTACTGGGGGGGGATTGGATTCACTTACCCAGGGGGGGAGGTTCCTGTCTGACCATGGGAAAGAGAGCAGCCCAGGAGCAGGAAGTACAGAGAATCAGAGCTCTGTACCTGGGTAAGTACTGGGGGGAGATTGGATTCACTTACCCAGGGGAGGTTCCTGCCTGACCATGGGAAAGAGAGCAGCCCAGGAGCAGGAAGTACAGAGAATCAGAGCTCTGTACCTGGGCAAGTACTGGGGGGAGATTGGATTCACTTACCCAGGGGGAGGTTCCTGCCTGACCATGGGAAAGAGAGCAGCCCAGGAGCAGGAAGTACAGAGAATCAGAGCTCTGTACCTGGGCAAGTACTGGGGGGAGATTGGATTCACTTACCCAGGGGGAGGTTCCTGCCTGACCATGGGAAAGAGAGCAGCCCAGGAGCAGGAAGTACAGAGAATCAGAGCTCTGTACCTGGGTAAGTGCTGGGGGGAGATTGGATTCACTTACCCAGGGGGGGGGAGGTTCCTGTCTGACCATGGGAAAGAGAGCAGCCCAGGAGCAGGAAGTACAGAGAATCAGAGCTCTGTACCTGGGTAAGTACTGGGGGGAGATTGGATTCACTTACCCAGAGGGGGGGGGTTTCCTGCCTGACCATGGGAAAGAGAGCAGCCCAGGAGCAGGAAGTACAGAGAATCAGAGCTCTGTACCTGGGTAAGTACTGGGGGGAGATTGGATTCACTTACCCAGGGGGGGGGGGGTTCCTGCCTGACCATGGGAAAGAGAGCAGCCCAGGAGCAGGAAGTACAGAGAATCAGAGCTCTGTACCTGGGTAAGTACTGGGGGGAGATTGGATTCACTTACCCAGGGGGGGGGGGGTTCCTGCCTGACCATGGGAAAGAGAGCAGCCCAGGAGCAGGAAGTACAGAGAATCAGAGCTCTGTACCTGGGTAAGTACTGGGGGGAGATTGGATTCACTTACCCAGGGGGGGGGGGGTTCCTGCCTGACCATGGGAAAGAGAGCAGCCCAGGAGCAGGAAGTACAGAGAATCAGAGCTCTGTACCTGGGTAAGTACTGGGGGGAGATTGGATTCACTTACCCAGGGGGGGGGGGTTCCTGCCTGACCATGGGAAAGAGAGCAGCCCAGGAGCAGGAAGTACAGAGAATCAGAGCTCTGTACCTGGGTAAGTACTGGGGGGAGATTGGATTCACTTACCCGGGGGGAGGTTCCTGCCTGACCATGGGAAAGAGAGCAGCCCAGGAGCAGGAAGTACAGAGAATCAGAGCTCTGTACCTGGGTAAGTACTGGGGGGAGATTGGATTCACTTACCCGGGGGGAGGTTCCTGTCTGACCATGGGAAAGAGAGCAGCCCAGGAGCAGGAAGTACAGAGAATCAGAGCTCTGTACCTGGGTAAGTACTGGGGGGAGATTGGATTCACTTACCCAGGGGGGGGGGGGGTTCCTGCCTGACCATGGGAAAGAGAGCAGCCCAGGGGAGGTTCCTAGTGGCCCCAATACAAATGGGCCTGGGTTCATTGTAGGAAGACTTACCCTTTACATGGATTAAAGGGATATGTGTGCTTGTAGCTGTGGGACCTGAGACAGACCAGGGACAAGGTGTGTGAGTACCGGGGGCACCTACAGAGCGCGGCTTGCTGTATGTTCCTCCCCGCGGGCACGTGTGAGACCCCGGCAGTAGCCACGTCGGCCCATGACTGCACGGTGAAGATCTGGGACCAGAGCAGCGGAGGTAACGCCCCCATTATTACCATTGGCCGGAGGCTCCCCGGTATTGGTGTGCAGCAGGGGATTGTGGGAGTTGTAGTTCAGGGGCCCACAAACTCACATTTCCCCCTCTCTCCCTTCCCAGCATGCCTCAGCAATCTTTTCCTGGATGGGGCGGGGCCTCTTTCCTCCCTAGCGGTCTGTGACACCGGCTCCATCCTATGCGCCACTTTCAACTCGGGGATCTTCTCGCTGCAGACAGACGGCGCAAAGGGGGCGGGGCTGCGCCAGGTGCTGAACTTCTAACCTGCAGCCAATCAGACTCAACCACTCGGTCACGTGATCTATCTGTATGTGCGGCATCTGGCATGGTGGGAGGAGCAAAGCGAATACACGCCCATATCTCCCAGCATTGTGACCTGTTCCAGCAGGAACTGCCACACTGTGACTATACAAATGGACTATTAGGGTTCTGACTGTTCCTGCTGGACTCTCTTCTTATTCCCAGCACTGAATATTTTATCTAAACTGAATTTTATTATTTATTAGATTCACTATCATGTACCTACCTCCATCGTGGGGCACTTAGTCCTTTCCCCAGTGCTCCCTCTAGTGGCCAAAAACCCATAGAGCAGCACCTAAGGGTTCCTATCGGTATCACTGGGTTTTACTGTAGGAAATGTTGTTACTTTGAATCTTGTGCTGATTTAACGAATAAAGTAGCTTTGTTTCCCATGTGGGCGGGACCTGTGTGTCGGAGCTGCCATACTGAGCCACACTGACTGCTAATTGGCTGCACATGTTTGTATTTGGTTGGTGGTCTGTATTACAGGGGGTAAGGGAGCCCTGCATTACTATAGGGGCTTAGGCAGGTAAGTGGCAAGTACCCCCCAAGGTGGTATCACTGAGTATAGTGGGGGTTACGGCCCCGTTACAGCTCAACTTCATGTTGTGATGCTCCGTGTCCTCCAGAAGGTGGCGCAGTAGTTCCTCCCCAGCCTTTTGCATAAATATGGGAGGGAGGTGCCATAGTGTTTCCCTTAGACAGTACAGTATGGGGGTACAGCTTATTGTGTGCCCAGAACATTCCTTCTCTGTATATTTGTATTTATACATATGGGTAGGGGGTGCCATAGTGTTTCCCTTAGACAGTACAGTATGGGGGTACAGCTTATTGTGTGCCCAGAACATTCCTTCTCTGTATATTTGTATTTATACATATGGGTAGGGGGTGCCATAGTGTTTCCCTTAGACAGTACAGTATGGGGGTACAGCTTATTGTGTGCCCAGAACATTCCTTCTCTGTATATTTGTATTTATACATATGGGTAGGGGGTGCCATAGTGTTTCCCTTAGACAGTACAGTATGGGGGTACAGCTTATTGTGTGCCCAGAACATTCCCTCTCTGTATATTTGTATTTATACATATGGGTAGGGGGTGCCATAGTGTTTCCCTTAGACAGTACAGTATGGGGGTACAGCTTATTGTGTGCCCAGAACATTCCTTCTCTGTATATTTGTATTTATACATATGGGTAGGAGGTGCCATAGTGTTTCCCTTAGACAGTACAGTATGGGGGTACAGCTTATTGTGTGCCCAGAACATTCCTTCTCTGTATATTTGTATTTATACATATGGGTAGGAGGTGCCATAGTGTTTCCCTTAGACAGTACAGTATGGGGGTACAGCTTATTGTGTGCCCAGAACATTCCTTCTCTGTATATTTGTATTATACATATGGGTAGGAGGTGCCATAGTGTTTCCCTTAGACAGTACAGTATGGGGGTACAGCTTATTGTGTGCCCAGAACATTCCTTCTCTGTATATTTGTATTTATACATATGGGTAGGGGGTGCCATAGTGTTTCCCTTAGACAGTACAGTATGGGGGTACAGCTTATTGTGTGCCCAGAACATTCCTTCTCTGTATATTTGTATTTCTACATATGGGTAGGGGGTGCCATAGTGTTTCCCTTAGACAGTACAGTATGGGGGTACAGCTTATTGTGTGCCCAGAACATTCCCTCTCTGTATATTTGTATTTATACATATGGGTAGGGGGTGCCATAGTGTTTCCCTTAGACAGTACAGTATGGGGGTACAGCTTATTGTGTGCCCAGAACATTCCCTCTCTGTATATTTGTATTTCTACATATGGGTAGGGGGTGCCATAGTGTTTCCCTTAGACAGTACAGTATGGGGGTACAGCTTATTGTGTGCCCAGAACATTCCTTCTCTGTATATTTGTATTTATACATATGGGTAGGGGGTGCCATAGTGTTTCCCTTAGACAGTACAGTATGGGGGTACAGCTTATTGTGTGCCCAGAACATTCCTTCTCTGTATATTTGTATTTATACATATGGGTAGGAGGTGCCATAGTGTTTCCCTTAGACAGTACAGTATGGGGGTACAGCTTATTGTGTGCCCAGAACATTCCTTCTCTGTATATTTGTATTTATACATATGGGTAGGGGTGCCATAGTGTTTCCCTTAGACAGTACAGTATGGGGTACAGCTTATTGTGTGCCCAGAACATTCCCTCTCTGTATATTTGTATTTCTACATATGGGTAGGGGGTGCCATAGTGTTTCCCTTAGACAGTACAGTATGGGGGTACAGCTTATTGTGTGCCCAGAACATTCCCTCTCTGTATATTTGTATTTATACATATGGGTAGGGGGTGCCATAGTGTTTCCCTTAGACAGTACAGTATGGGGGTACAGCTTATTGTGTGCCCAGAACATTCCCTCTCTGTATATTTGTATTTCTACATATGGGTAGGGGGTGCCATAGTGTTTCCCTTAGACAGTACAGTATGGGGGTACAGCTTATTGTGTGCCCAGAACATTCCTTCTCTGTATATTTGTATTTATACATATGGGTAGGGGTGCCATAGTGTTTCCCTTAGACAGTACAGTATGGGGGTACAGCTTATTGTGTGCCCAGAACATTCCCTCTCTGTATATTTGTATTTCTACATATGGGTAGGGGGTGCCATAGTGTTTCCCTTAGACAGTACAGTATGGGGGTACAGCTTATTGTGTGCCCAGAACATTCCCTCTCTGTATATTTGTATTTATACATATGGGTAGGGGGTGCCATAGTGTTTCCCTTAGACAGTACAGTATGGGGGTACAGCTTATTGTGTGCCCAGAACATTCCCTCTCTGTATATTTGTATTTCTACATATGGGTAGGGGGTGCCATAGTGTTTCCCTTAGACAGTACAGTATGGGGGTACAGCTTATTGTGTGCCCAGAACATTCCCTCTCTGTATATTTGTATTTATACATATGGGTAGGGGGTGCCATAGTGTTTCCCTTAGACAGTACAGTATGGGGGTACAGCTTATTGTGTGCCCAGAACATTCCCTCTCTGTATATTTGTATTTCTACATATGGGTAGGGGTGCCATAGTGTTTCCCTTAGACAGTACAGTATGGGGGTACAGCTTATTGTGTGCCCAGAACATTCCTTCTCTGTATATTTGTATTTATACATATGGGTAGGGGTGCCATAGTGTTTCCCTTAGACAGTACAGTATGGGGGTACAGCTTATTGTGTGCCCAGAACATTCCTTCTCTGTATATTTGTATTTATACATATGGGTAGGGGGTGCCATAGTGTTTCCCTTAGACAGTACAGTATGGGGGTACAGCTTATTGTGTGCCCAGAGCATTCCCTCTCTGTATATTTGTATTTATACATATGGGTAGGAGGTGCCATAGTGTTTCCCTTAGACAGTACAGTATGGGGGTACAGCTTATTGTGTGCCCAGAACATTCCCTCTCTGTATATTTGTATTTATACATATGGGTAGGGGGTGCCATAGTGTTTCCCTTAGACAGTACAGTATGGGGGTACAGCTTATTGTGTGCCCAGAACATTCCTTCTCTGTATATTTGTATTTATACATATGGGTAGGGGGTGCCATAGTGTTTCCCTTAGACAGTACAGTATGGGGGTACAGCTTATTGTGTGCCCAGAACATTCCTTCTCTGTATATTTGTATTTAATGACTGTGAGTTTCCTGCTGACAAATGCACAACCTTTATCCGCTCGGGTGTGTTTGGTGCCAGTGCGTTACTATGTGGGGACAATGGGAGTTACACAGGTGTCTGAATGGGACATTGAATTCTGCACAATGAGGACAAGACGGAGCTTGTATGGAGGGAAGGGATTGGCCGCCACACAGGGAGCACTGACTGCTCCATATATATATTTTGCTACATTGTTTCAAGAGTCAGATTTTTGAATCAAAAAACTGTATTTGGGTGGATTTGCCCTTTAATAATAAATAGGTGCATATCTCCTGCATTCCCTGTTATTGTTACCTCCCCCCCAACACACCAATGTAATGGTAATAATACAGCTGGACAATGGGGTGAGCCCCTGAGACTATGAGGCAAGTAGGGGGCCTTATATCAATAGTAACCACCCAACCCCTTACTTGTTCCAGTTCCCCTTGATTTTTATTGGGACAGTTCCCCTGGTTCCAGTTTAAGAGTGTGTCCCTTGTGTTTGGGACCTTTCTGGTTCTAGACGTGGCATTGGTGGTTTCTCAAGCTCAAAGGTTCTTTATCCAAAGAGAAAGAGATGGTGGAGGTGCTCCTCAAGCTTACAGGTTCTTTATCCAAAGAGGATGAGTTGGTGGAGGTGCTCCTCAAGCTTACAGGTTCTTTATCCAAAGAGGAAGAGATGGTGGAGGTGCTCCTCAAGCTTACAGGTTCTTTATCCAAAGAGGATGAGATGGTGGAGGTTCTCCTCAAGCTTACAGGTTCTTTATCCAAAGAGAAAGAGATGGTGGAGGTGCTCCTCAAGCTTACAGGTTCTTTATCCAAAGAGGATGAGATGGTGGAGGCGCTCCTCAAGCTGACGGGTTCTTTATCCAAAGAGGATGAGTTGGTGGAGGTGCTCCTCAAGCTCAGATGTTCTTTATCCAAAGAGAATGAGATGGTGGAGGTGCTCCTCAAGCTCAGATGTTCTTTATCCAAAGAGGATGAGATGGTGGAGGTTCTCCTCAAGCTTACAGGTTCTTTATCCAAAGAGGATGAGATGGTGGAGGTGCTCCTTAAGCTCACGGGTTCTTTATCCAAAGAAGATGAGATGGTGGAGGTGCTCTTCAAGCTTACGGGGTCTTTATCCGAACAGGATGAGATGGTGGAGGTGCTCCTCAAGCTTACAGGTTCTTTTTCGAAAGAGGATGAGATGGTGGAGGTGCTCCTCAAGCTTACAGGTTCTTTATCCAAAGAGCATGAGTTGGTGGAGGTGCCCCTCAAGCTTACAGGTTCTTTAGTCACCTGGAGTACATATAGACAGGTAGGAATATAACAGTAAACACAAGAAGTCCAGATGCAAAAATGGTCAGACTAAGACCCCACAAGTTCCCACAGAGGGCGTTACACAAGCTTTGACGCACAGAGACCAGACCCTCTTGGATGGCGTTGCTGTCTGTGGGGTTGGCCAACAGCTGGACAGTCACCAAAGAGCTTCTGTGAAGGTCCGAATCCTTATTTCTTACCCAGCAGAGCTTGTGTCCTTCAATCCAGACCTCCTGCAGGTTCTGCATGTCTGGTGGGAGCTGGGCCACAATATCAAGGTTAGGAGGCAATTTGGGGACCCCCCCGGTGGGGATCACTGCTACAGCCCTGCACAGGGGACATGGAAACTCCTGCAAGTGCTTAATGAAGAGGCACAGCCGGCAGAGGCACTCCATGCAGAAGGTGTGGGAGCAAGGAAGCCGCAACGGGGTCTTAAAGACATTGTCATACGTGGTGTAGCAAATGGGGCACTCGGTGGCGCTCCTGGGGTGGCCCTCAACGTCTGGGTCTGGGATCTCTGTGGCCATGGCACATCCAGAAGCCCCAGGGTGGAGCCACTCATTTATAGTCAGCAGGGGGCTACATTGACATGGACTTGTTGGGCACCAAGTAGAGTCCTCAGATGGACTTGTTGGGCACCAAGTAGAGTTCCCTGATGGACTCGTTGGGCACCAAGTAGAGTTCCCTGATAGACTTGTTGGCCACCAAGTAGAGTTCCCTGATAGACTTGTTGGCCACCAAGTAGAGTTCCCTGATGGACTTGTTGGGCACCAAGTAGAGTTCCCTGATGGACTTGTTGGGCACCAAGTAGAGTTCCCTGATGGACTTGTTGGGCACCAAGTAGAGTTCCCTTATGGACTTGTTGGGCACCAAGTAGAGTTCCCTTATGGACTTGTTGGGCACCAAGTAGAGTTCCCTGATGGACTTGTTGGGCACCAAGTAGAGTTCCCTGATAGACTTGTTGGGCACCAAGTAGAGTTCCCTGATGGACTTGTTGGGCACCAAGTAGAGTTCCCTTATGGACTTGTTGGGCACCAAGTAGAGTTCCCTGATGGATTTGTTGGGCACCAAGTAGAGTTCCCTATGGACTTGTTGGGCACCAAGTAGAGTTCCCTTATGGACTTGTTGGGCACCAAGTAGAGTTCCCTGATGGATTTGTTGGGCACCAAGTAGAGTTCCCTTATGGACTTGTTGGGCACCAAGTAGAGTTCCCTGATGGATTTGTTGGGCACCAAGTAGAGTTCCCTGATGGACTTGTGGGCACCAAGTAGAGTTCCCTGATGGACTTGTTGGGCACCAAGTTAGAGTTCCCTTATGGACTTGTTGGGCACCAGGTAGAGTTCCCTTATGGACTTGTTGGGCACCAAGTAGAGTTCCCTGATGGACTTGTTGGGCACCAAGTAGAGTTCCCTGATGGACTTGTTGGGCACCAAGTAGAGTTCCCCTTATGGACTTGTTGGGCACCAAGTAGAGTTCCCTGATGGACTTGTTGGGCACCAAGTAGAGTTCCCTGATGGACTTGTTGGGCACCAAGTAGAGTTCCCTTATGGACTTGTTGGGCACCAAGTAGAGTTCCCTGATGGACTTGTTGGGCACCAAGTAGAGTTCCCTGATGGACTTGTTGGGCACCAAGTAGAGTTCCCTGATGGACTTGTTGGGCACCAAGTAGAGTTCCCTGATGGACTTGTTGGGCACCAAGTAGAGTTCCCTGATGGACTTGTTGGGCACCAAGTAGAGTTCCCTGATGGACTTGTTGGGCACCAAGTAGAGTTCCCTGATGGACTTGTTGGGCACCAAGTAGAGTTCCCTGATGGACTTGTTGGGCACCAGGTAGAGTTCCCTGATGGACTTGTTGGGCACCAGGTAGATATCTCAGGTGGACTTGTTGGTCAGCAGGTAGACGTCTCTGATGGACTTGCCTTTGGCCACCATGACTGGGCTGTTGTAGCCATTTCCGACTCCTTACACCGTGTCTGTGCAGCTCCACGTACTCAGTGTTACTCTATCCCTTAGCAACCAACAATGAGATCTGAGCTTTATCTCAGGCCAAGATTTGTGTATGGACCGACCGGTTCCGCTCCTTCCCCCGCTGCTTAGCAACAGTAACACAATGGGGTGTGGCAACGATACGCAAAGTGTGAGTGAGGGCAACTGGCCGCCCCTTGGTACTGCCCAATAGCCCAGAGCCGAGCTCCTGGGACTCGCAGAGCAGGTTTTGGGGCATTTGGGCCCCAGCATGGCCAGTTGTGTTGGGGCTGCTGGGAGTTGTAGTCCTCCCCCAGGTCCGGCTTCCCACATTTGTATCATTTCCACTCCTGTCAGGCAGCAACGGGTTAATGTAACCAGAACTGTGTAACTGGGACTGTTCCATTGAGCTTACAGTCTAATGGTAGGAGGAGACTGTTCCATGGAGCTTACAGTCTAATGGTAGGAGGAGACTGTTCCATTGAGCTTATAGTCTAATGGTAGCAGGAGACTGTTCCATGGAGCTTACAGTCTAATGGTAGGAGGAGACTGTTTCATTGAGCTTACAGTCTAATGGTAGGAGGAGACTGTTCCATTGAGCTTACAGTCTAATGGTAGGAGGAGACTGTTCCATTGAGCTTACAGTCTAATGGTAGGAGGAGACTGTTCCATGGAGCTCACAGTCTAATGGTATCAGAGGAGACTGTTTCATGGAGCTTACAGTCTAATGGTATCAGAGGAGACTGTTCCATGGAGCTTACAGTCTAATGGTATAAGAGGAGACTGTTCCATGGAGCTTACAGTCTAATGGTAGGAGGAGACTGTTTCATTGAGCTTACAGTCTAATGGTAGGAGGAGACTGTTCCATTGAACTTACAGTCTAATGGTAGGAGGAGACTGTTCCATGGAGCTTACAGTCTAATGGTATCAGAGGAGACTGTTCCATGGAGCTTACAGTCTAATGGTAGGAGGAGACTGTTTCATTGAGCTTACAGTCTAATGGTAGGAGGAGACTGTTCCATGGAGCTTACAGTCTAATGGTATCAGAGGAGACGACTGTTCCGTAGAGCTTACAGTCTAATGGTATCAGAGGAGACGACTGTTCCATGGAGCTTACAGTCTAATGGTATCAGAGGAGACTGTTCCATGGAGCTTACAGTCTAATGGTATCAGAGGAGACTGTTCCGTGGAGCTTACAGTCTAATGGTATCAGAGGAGACGACTGTTCCGTAGAGCTTACAGTCTAATGGTATCAGAGGAGACTGTTCCGTAGAGCTTACAGTCTAATGGTATCAGAGGAGACTGTTCCGTGGAGCTTACAGTCTAATGGTATCAGAGGAGACGACTGTTCCATGGAGCTTACAGTCTAATGGTATCAGAGGAGACTGTTCCATGGAGCTTACAGTCTAATGGTATCAGAGGAGACGACTGTTCCATGGAGCTTACAGTCTAATGGTATCAGAGGAGACTGTTCCGTGGAGCTTACAGTCTAATGTAATGTAATGTAAAATGGTATCAGAGGAGACGACTGTTCCGTGGAGCTTACAGTCTAATGGTAGGAGGAGACTGTTCCATTGAGCTTACAGTCTAATGGTAGGAGGACCCAGCCCACCCAGCCCTGTGGCCCATCCCCCCAGGTAAGTCGATTGCCTTGAAGGGCAGGGTGTGATTGTGGGTGACGTCTCCTGGGAGACTGATTGATACAACAGGAAGTAGGAGCGCAACCAACAAGTTCTTCCCCACTTCTAAAAATGGTACTCTGTCCCTTTAAGACACGCTGCCTGTTCGATCTGTTAGGCAAATGTGAATGGGGCGACAGTTGGGATGCAAATATAGGAAAATCCCCTTCCAGGAATAATACACGGGGGGGGGGACTGGTTTAAAGGGGAAGTAATCCTCACAGCCAGCAATGATCTGCCCATCAAATGTATTGTCCCCCAGTAAGGGTGATGGGGACAGTGGGGCAAGATGGGGACAGTGGGGCAAGATGGAGACAGTAGGGCAAGATGGAGACAGTAGGGCAAGATGGGGACAGTAGGGAAAGATGGAGACAGTAGGGCAAGATGGAGACAGTAGGGCAAGATGGAGACAGTAGGGCAAGATGGAGACAGTAGGGCAAGATGGAGACAGTAGGGCAAGATGGAGACAGTAGGGCAAGATGGAGACAGTAGGGCAAGATGGAGACAGTAGGGCAAGATGGGGACAGTAGGGCAAGATGGAGACAGTAGGGCAAGATGGAGACAGTAGGGCAAGATGGGGACAGTAGGGCAAGATGGAGACAGTAGGGCAAGATGGAGACAGTAGGGCAAGATGGGGACAGTAGGGCAAGATGGGGACAGTAGGGCAAGATGGAGACAGTAGGGCAAGATGGGGACAGTAGGGCAAGATGGAGAGAGTAGGGCAAGATGGAGAGAGTAGGGCAAGATGGAGAGAGTAGGGCAAGATGGAGACAGTAGGGCAAGATGGAGACAGTAGGGCAAGAAGGAGACAGTAGGGCAAGATGGAGACAGTAGGGCAAGATGGAGACAGTAGGGCAAGAAGGAGACAGTAGGGCGAGATGGGGACAGTAGGGCGAGATGGGGACAGTAGGGCGAGATGGAGACAGTAGGGCGAGATGGAGACAGTAGGGCGAGATGGAGACAGTAGGGCGAGATGGAGACAGTAGGGCGAGATGGGGACAGTAGGGCGAGATGGAGACAGTAGGGCGAGATGGAGACAGTAGGGCGAGATGGGGACAGTAGGGCGAGATGGAGACAGTAGGGCGAGATGGAGACAGTAGGGCGAGATGGAGACAGTAGGGCGAGATGGAGACAGTAAGACAAGATGGAGACAGTAGGGCAAGATGGAGACAGTAGGGCAAGATGGAGACAGTAGGACAAGATGGGGACAGTAGGACAAGATGGAGACAGTAGGGCGAGATGGAGACAGTAGGGCAAGATGGGGACAGTAGGGCGAGATGGAGACTGTCACTTTATCAGTAGTTTCTATCCCACAGTAAGGCCTGAGGGGCCCCGGGGCCACATGATATAAATACTGAGTCCGGGCAAAGTCCAATTGTCCCCGGTGGCCCCGTCACTGCGCCTCATACAAATGGCGCCTCCCCAGGGGGAGCTCAGAAGCGCATGTAGGTTGGGAAGAAGATCATGATGAAGAGGAGGATGATGCAGCAGATGAAGACCCATAGGACGCAGCCGTAGTTCCTGAGGAAGAAGCCGCAGCGCCGGTGGGGGGGGGGCTGTGGGATGGTCACTAGGTCCCCCGGGTGGGAGAAGTGGGGGGCCGCGGGGCCCAGTAAGTAGATGGTGACAATCATGTTCTCCTGGGGGCCCAATGGGAACTGCGAGACAGAGTTGGGGGTGGCGGTGACATAGGAGCCCCCCTTTCTCCAGCAGAGCTTGGACCCTTCCAGCCAGACTTCCTGGAGTTGCCTCATCCATGGGGGGAAGTGGGAGACCAGGCTCATGTTGGGGGGCAGTTTGGGGACCCCCCCCGGGGGGATGGTGATGGGCGCCCTACACAGGGGGCAGAAGAAGGTGTCGGACTCCCTCTGGAAGACGCAGAGCTTGGAGAGGCACTCGAGGCAGAAGGTGTGGGCACAGGGCAGCAGCAGGGGGGTCTTAAAGGCATTGTCATAGGGCACAAAGCAGATGGGGCACTCGGGGGCATTGGGCTCCATCTCACCCCCTCCCTGCCCGGGGGGCAGCTCATTGGCACCGCTCACAGCCGGGGTATCAGGGCCTCAGAGCCACGGGAACAGACTGGCACCCCTGCCCGGCAGAGATGGTACTGACCTGCATTAATCCACTCAGTAATGTGTGCCCCTCCGCTGCCAGTCTCATTGGTTTGCCCCTCCGCTGCCAGTCTCATTGGTTTGCCCCTCCGCTGCCAGTCTCATTGGTTTGCCCCTCCGCTGCCAGTCTCATTGGTTTGCCCCTCCGCTGCCAGTCCCGTCGGTTTGTCCCTCCGCTGCCAGTCTCATTGGTTTGCCCCTCCGCTGCCAGTCTCATTGGTTTGTCCCTCCGCTGCCAGTCCCGTCGGTTTGCCCCTCCGCTGCCAGTCCCGTCGGTTTGCCCCACTGGCACCCACCTAATGCCCCTCAGTGATTCCCAAGGCTTCAGCAAACCCTTTAGTCTGGGCACAAACTGCTGCGTATGGGGCAATGCCAGGAGCCCTGTGTCAGTCGGCAACTCCCGGGCAGCTTTAGTTACCCGCCCGCCAGTCTGTATGCAAAGTCTGCTTAGTAACCACATAGTAACCGTATAGTAACCGTATTTACTTACTGTGTTTGGCTCCTGGGCCGACACCCGATCATGTTACGGTCTGCCCCGTGCCCACACTGTCACCTACCCCTTCAACCCCTCAGTGACTGCTAATATCCTTATCATTTACAGTAGGGGGTACATTATCCCTTATAATACATGAGTGATACTCAGAGTTCCCTGTATAACTCAGCCTGCAGCCTTGTGCCTTTATATGGGGGGCACAGAACCCCTCAGTGACTGCTAATATCCTTATCATTTACAGTAGGGGGTACATTACCCCTTATAATACATGAGTGATACTCAGAGTTCCCTGTATAACTCAGCCTGCAGCCTTGTGCCTTTATATGGGGGGCACAGAACCCCTCAGTGACTGCTAATATCCTTATCATTTACAGTAGGGGGTACATTATCCCTTATAATACATGAGTGATACTCAGATGGGATAACACGCATGTAAAGCGTCCCTAGGACAGATTCGGCAGCTATTCGGCCCGTGTAGGGGCAGAAACGAATGGGCTGGCCGACCGATATCTGGCCTGAAATTGGCCAGCTATCGGTCGGCCAGGTTAGAAAATCCAGTTGGATGAGGTCCCTGAACCGACTGCCCCATTGCCGCCTACATAATCCGGTCATTTGACCCCAGGGCCAAATGATCGGATTATTTTTTTTTTAACTTCTAGCTCCCCAATATCGGGCGCCCGTAGGTGGGGATATCGGGGGAAGATCCGCTCGCTTGGAGATCTCGCCAAACGAGTGAATCTCACCGTGTATGGGGACCTTAACACAAGGAATAGCCGCAGACACAGACATGCAGTACTGCGATTGAGCAGCAGGGGGCAGGGCCAGTCTGTGACACATTCATTTTACTGTGGTCGCAATCAGTGAATTAAAGGAACAGTAACACCAAAAATGAAAGAGCTTTAAAGTAATAAAAATTTAATTGCCCTGCACTGGTAAAACTGGTGTGTTTGCTACAGTAACACTACTATAATTTATTGTAGCCCCGGGGGCAGCCGTTCAAGCTGGAAAAAAGGAGAAAAGGCACAGGTTACATAGCAGATAACAGAGAAGCTCTGTAGAATACAATGGTGTTTTATCTGTTATCTGCTATGTGCCTGTGCCTTTTCTCCTTTGAATGGCTGCCCCCGGGGCTACACAGCGGGGTATTTATATAAACTATAGTAGGGTTTCTGTAGCAAACACCCCAGCTGTACCAGTGCAGGAATGGCTGCCCCCGGGGCTACACAGCGGGGTATTTATATAAACTATAGTAGGGTTTCTGTAGCAAACACCCCAGCTGTACCAGTGCAGGAATGGCTGCCCCCGGGGCTACACAGCGGGGTATTTATATAAACTATAGTAGGGTTTCTGTAGCAAACACCCCAGCTGTACCAGTGCAGGAATGGCTGCCCCCGGGGCTACACAGCGGGGTTATTTATATAAACTATAGTAGGGTTTCTGTAGCAAACACCCCAGCTGTACCGGTGCAGGAATGGCTGCCCCCGGGCTACACAGCGGGGTATTTATATAAACTATAGTAGGGTTTCTGTAGCAAACACCCCAGCTGTACCAGTGCAGGAATGGCTGCCCCCGGGGCTACACAGCGGGTATTTATATAAACTATAGTAGGGTTTCTGTAGCAAACACCCCAGCTGTACCAGTGCAGGGAATGGCTGCCCCCGGGGCTACACAGCAGGGTATTTATATAAACTATAGTAGGGTTTCTGTAGCAAACACCCCAGCTGTACCAGTGCAGGAATGGCTGCCCCCGGGGCTACACAGCGGGGTATTTATATAAACTATAGTAGGGTTTCTGTAGCAAACACCCCAGCTGTACCAGTGCAGGAATGGCTGCCCCCGGGGCTACACAGCGGGGTATTTATATAAACTATAGTAGGGTTTCTGTAGCAAACACCCCAGCTGTACCAGTGCAGGAATGGCTGCCCCCGGGGCTACACAGCGGGGTATTTATATAAACTATAGTAGGGTTTCTGTAGCAAACACCCCAGCTGTACCAGTGCAGGAATGGCTGCCCCCGGGGCTACACAGCGGGGGTATTTATATAAACTATAGTAGGGTTTCTGTAGCAAACACCCCAGCTGTACCAGTGCAGGAATGGCTGCCCCCGGGGCTACACAGCGGGGTATTTATATAAACTATAGTAGGGTTTCTGTAGCAAACACCCCAGCTGTACCGGTGCAGGAACGGCTGCCCCCGGGGCTACACAGCGGGGGTATTTATATAAACTATAGTAGGGTTTCTGTAGCAAACACCCCAGCTGTACCAGTGCAGGAACGGCTGCCCCCGGGGCTACACAGCGGGGTATTTATATAAACTATAGTAGGGTTTCTGTAGCAAACACCCCAGCTGTACCAGTGCAGGAATGGCTGCCCCCGGGGCTACACAGCGGGGTATTTATATAAACTATAGTAGGGTTTCTGTAGCAAACACCCCAGCTGTACCAGTGCAGGAATGGCTGCCCCCGGGGCTACACAGCGGGGTATTTATATAAACTATAGTAGGGTTTCTGTAGCAAACACCCCAGCTGTACCAGTGCAGGAATGGCTGCCCCCGGGGCTACACAGCGGGGTATTTATATAAACTATAGTAGGGTTTCTGTAGCAAACACCCCAGCTGTACCAGTGCAGGAATGGCTGCCCCCGGGGCTACACAGCGGGGTATTTATATAAACTATAGTAGGGTTTCTGTAGCAAACACCCCAGCTGTACCAGTGCAGGAACGGCTGCCCCCGGGGCTACACAGCGGGGTATTTATATAAACTATAGTAGGGTTTCTGTAGCAAACACCCCAGCTGTACCAGTGCAGGAATGGCTGCCCCCGGGGCTACACAGCGGGGTATTTATATAAACTATAGTAGGGTTTCTGTAGCAAACACCCCAGCTGTACCAGTGCAGGAATGGCTGCCCCCAGGGCTACACAGCGGGGTATTTATATAAACTATAGTAGGGTTTCTGTAGCAAACACCCCAGCTGTACCAGTGCAGGAATGGCTGCCCCCGGGGCTACACAGCGGGGTATTTATATAAACTATAGTAGGGTTTCTGTAGCAAACACCCCAGCTGTACCAGTGCAGGAATGGCTGCCCCCGGGGCTACACAGCGGGGTATTTATATAAACTATAGTAGGGTTTCTGTAGCAAACACCCCAGCTGTACCAGTGCAGGAATGGCTGCCCCCGGGGCTACACAGCGGGGTATTTATATAAACTATAGTAGGGTTTCTGTAGCAAACACCCCAGCTGTACCAGTGCAGGAATGGCTGCCCCCGGGGCTACACAGCGGGGTATTTATATAAACTATAGTAGGGTTTCTGTAGCAAACACCCCAGCTGTACCAGTGCAGGAATGGCTGCCCCCGGGGCTACACAGCGGGGTATTTATATAAACTATAGTAGGGTTTCTGTAGCAAACACCCCAGCTGTACCAGTGCAGGAACGGCTCCCCCCGGGGCTACACAGCGGGGTATTTATATAAACTATAGTAGGGTTTCTGTAGCAAACACCCCAGCTGTACCGGTGCAGGAATGGCTGCCCCCGGGGCTACACAGCGGGGTATTTATATAAACTATAGTAGGGTTTCTGTAGCAAACACCCCAGCTGTACCAGTGCAGGAATGGCTGCCCCCGGGGCTACACAGCGGGGTATTATATAAACTATAGTAGGGTTTCTGTAGCAAACACCCCAGCTGTACCAGTGCAGGAATGGCTGCCCCCGGGGCTACACAGCGGGGTATTTATATAAACTATAGTAGGGTTTCTGTAGCAAACACCCCAGCTGTACCAGTGCAGGAATGGCTGCCCCCGGGGCTACACAGCGGGGTATTTATATAAACTATAGTAGGGTTTCTGTAGCAAACACCCCAGCTGTACCAGTGCAGGAATGGCTGCCCCCGGGGCTACACAGCGGGGTATTTATATAAACTATAGTAGGGTTTCTGTAGCAAACACCCCAGCTGTACCAGTGCAGGAATGGCTGCCCCCGGGGCTACACAGCGGGGTATTTATATAAACTATAGTAGGGTTTCTGTAGCAAACACCCCAGCTGTACCAGTGCAGGAATGGCTGCCCCCGGGGCTACACAGCGGGGGTATTTATATAAACTATAGTAGGGTTTCTGTAGCAAACACCCCAGCTGTACCAGTGCAGGAATGGCTGCCCCCGGGGCTACACAGCAGGGTATTTATATAAACTATAGTAGGGTTTCTGTAGCAAACACCCCAGCTGTACCAGTGCAGGAATGGCTGCCCCCGGGGCTACACAGCGGGGTATTTATATAAACTATAGTAGGGTTTCTGTAGCAAACACCCCAGCTGTACCAGTGCAGGAATGGCTGCCCCCGGGGCTACACAGCGGGGTATTTATATAAACTATAGTAGGGTTTCTGTAGCAAACACCCCAGCTGTACCAGTGCAGGAATGGCTGCCCCCGGGGCTACACAGCGGGGTATTTATATAAACTATAGTAGGGTTTCTGTAGCAAACACCCCAGCTGTACCGGTGCAGGAATGGCTGCCCCCGGGGCTACACAGCGGGGTATTTATATAAACTATAGTAGGGTTTCTGTAGCAAACACCCCAGCTGTACCAGTGCAGGAATGGCTGCCCCCGGGGCTACACAGCGGGGTATTTATATAAACTATAGTAGGGTTTCTGTAGCAAACACCCCAGCTGTACCAGTGCAGGAATGGCTGCCCCCGGGGCTACACAGCGGGGTATTTATATAAACTATAGTAGGGTTTCTGTAGCAAACACCCCAGCTGTACCAGTGCAGGAATGGCTGCCCCCGGGGCTACACAGCGGGGGTATTTATATAAACTATAGTAGGGTTTCTGTAGCAAACACCCCAGCTGTACCAGTGCAGGAATGGCTGCCCCCGGGGCTACACAGCGGGGTATTTATATAAACTATAGTAGGGTTTCTGTAGCAAACACCCCAGCTGTACCAGTGCAGGAATGGCTGCCCCCGGGGCTACACAGCGGGGTATTTATATAAACCAGTGCAGGGCAACAGTACATTATATTTTAGTTACTTTTATACACTTTCATTTTTTGGTGTTACCATTAATCACATGACTCCCCATTGGCATAAGGAATGTATGTACCAGCCCTTATTTATAAACATGTACATGCCAGTTACGTTCCTTAGCGTGTCCAACCCCAACATGTCCGGCCTTAGCCCGTCCCACCCCAGCAGGGGCAATTCATGCAGTGGGGGGGGGGCACCAATAGAATCACACACAGTAGGGACAGAGCCCTTTGCCCCATTACTGCAAATAGAGATGAATAATAGGAATATTCCATTACTTAATGATAGGGGGGGGGTATCAGTGTGAGAGTGCAGTACAGCTAGGCGGGGGGGGGTATCAGTGTGAGAGTGCCAAGTACCAGGCTTGAGGCCGGGGGGGGGGTAGATCGTGTGAAGAGTGCCATACCAGCTGAGGCCGGGCGGGGGGGTATCGTGTGAGAGTGCCAGTACCAGGCTGTAGGCCGGCGGGGTATCAGTGTGAGAGTGCCAGTACCAGGCTGAGGCCCGGGGGGGGGTATCAGTGGGAGTTGCCAACCAGGCTGAGCGCCGGGGGGGGGGTATCAGTGTGTGGAGAGTGCCAGTACCAGGCTGAGGCCGGGGGGGAATGTGTGAGGTGCAGTACCAGGCTGAGGCCGGGGGGGAGGGTCAGTGTGAGAGTGCCAGTAAGGCTGAGGCCGGGGGGTGGGAGGTATCAAGTGTAGAGTGCCAGTGACCAGGCTGAGCTGGGGTGGGTATCAAGTGTGAGATGCAGTACGCAGGCTGAGGCTGGGGGGGGTAATAGGTGTGAGAGTGCCAGTACCTAGGCTGAGCCAGGGGGGAGGGGGGTATCAGTGGTGAGAGTGCCAGTACAGGCTTGAGGCGTGGGGGGGGGTATCAGTGTGAGAGGCCAAGTACCAGGATGAGGCCGGGGGGGGGTATCAGTGTGAGAGTCAGTACCAGGCTGAAGGCCGGGGGGGGGTACAGTTGAGAGTGCAGTACCAGCGGCCGGGGGGGGGGGGGGTATCAGGTGGGTGCAGACAGTGGCGCGGGAGGTAGCACCCGAGCCAGCTAGGAAGCTGGGGGGAGGAAACCCGCGGGGTCAGCACAAGAGGCGTTGTTAATCAGTGTGAGAGTGCCAGTGACCAGGCTGAGGGCCGGGGGCGGTGGTATCAGGCTGTGAGAGTGCCAGACCAGGCTGAGCCGGGGGGGGGGGGTATCAGTGTGAGAGTGCCAGATCCAGGCTGAGGGCCGGGGGGGGGGGGGGTATCAGTGTGAGAGTGCCAGTACAGGCTGAGGCCGGGGGGGGGTATCATGTGAGAGTCCAGTACCAGGCTGAGCCGGGGGGGGGGGTATCAGTGTGAGAGTGCCAGTACCAGGCTGAGGCCGGGGGGGGGTATCAGTGTGTGAGAGTGCAGTACCAGGCTGAGGCCGGGGGGGGGGGGGGTATCAGTGTGAGAGTGCCAGTACCAGGCTGAGGCCGGGGGGGGGGGGGTATCAGTGTGAGAGTGCCAGTACCAGGCTTGGGCCGGGGGGGGGGGGTATCAGTGTGAGAGTGCCAGTACCAGGCTGAGGCCTGGGGGGGGGTAATCAGTGTGAGAGTGCCAGTACCAGGCTGAGGCCGGGGGGGGGGTATCAGTGTGAGAAGTTGCCAGTACCAGGCTGAGGCCGGGGGGGGGGTATCAGTGTGAGAGTGCCAGTACCAGGCTGAGGCCGGGGGGGGGGGGGTATCAGTGTGAGAGTGCCAGTACCAGGCTGAGGCCGGGGGGGGTATCAGTGTGAGAGTGCCAGTACCAGGCTGAGGCCGGGGGGGGGGGTAATCAGTGTGAGAGTGCCAGTACCAGGCTGAGGCCGGGGGGGGGGGTATCAGTGTGAGAGTGCAGTACCAGGCTGAGGCCGGGGGGGGGTATCAGTGTGAGAGTGCCAGTACCAGGCTGAGAGGCGGGGGGTATCAGTGTGAGAGTGCCAGCTCAGGCTGAGGCCGGGTGGGGGGGTATCAGTGTGAGAGTGCCAGTACCAGGCTGAGGCCGGGGGGGGGGTATCAGTGTGAGAGTGCCAGTACCAGGCTGAGGCCGGGGGGGGGGGTATCAGTGTGAGAGTGCCAGTACAGGCTGAGGCCGGGGGGGGGGGTATCAGTGTGAGAGTGCCAGTACCAGGCTGAGGGCCGGGGGGGAGTATCAGTTGAGTGCCAGTACCAGGCTGAGGCGGGGGGGGGGGGTATCAGTGTGAGAGTGCAGTACCAGGCTGAGGCCGGGGGGGGGGTATCAGTTGAGAGTGCCAGTACCAGGCTGAGGCTGGGGGGGGTATCAGTTGAGAGTGCCAGTACCAGGCTGAGGCCGGGGGGGTATCAGTGTGAGAGTGCCAGTACCAGGCTGAGGCGGGGGGGGTGGGGTATCAGTGTGAGAGTGCAGTACCAGGCGAGGCTGGGGGGCGGGGGGATCAGTGTTGAGAGTGCAGTACCAGGCTGAGGCCGGGGGGGGTATCAGTGTGAGAGTGCCAGTACCAGGCTGAGCCGGGGGGGGGGGTATCAGTGTGAGAGTGCCAGTACCAGGCTGAGGCCGGGGGGGGGGGTATCAGTGGAGATGCCAGTACAGCGATGGCGGGTTCAGTGTGAGGAGTGCCAGCCAGGCTGAGCGCGGGGGGGGTATCAGTGTGAGAGTGCCAGTACCAGGCTGAGGCCGGGGGGGGTATCAGTTGAGAGTGCCAGTACAGCTGAGGCCGGGGGGGGGTATCAGGTGTGAGAGTGCCAGTACCAGGCTGAGGCGGGGGGGGGTATTCAGTGTGAGAGTGCCAGTTACCAGGCTGAGGCCGGGGGGGAAGGTATCAGTGTGAGAGTGCCAGTACCAGGCTGAGCCGGGGGGGGGGGGTATCAGTGTGAGAGTGCCAGTACCAGGCTGAGGCCGGGGGGGATATCAGTGTGAGAAGTGCAGTACCAGGCTGAGGCGGGGGGGGATTCAGTGGAGAGTGCCAGTCACAGGCTGAGGCACGGGGGG
This sequence comes from Xenopus tropicalis, assembly GCF_000004195.4. Classification (NCBI taxonomy): domain Eukaryota; kingdom Metazoa; phylum Chordata; class Amphibia; order Anura; family Pipidae; genus Xenopus; species Xenopus tropicalis. The sequence continues at coordinate 2,480,070 of NC_030684.2, forward strand.
GGTATCGTGTTGAGAGTGCCAGTACCAGCTGAGCCAGGGGGGTATCAGTGAGAGTGCCAGTACCAGGCGAGCCTGGGGGGGGGGGTATCAGTGTGAGAGTGCCAGTACCAGGCTGACGCCGGGGGGTTCAGTGCGAGAGTGCCAGTACCAGGACTGAGCGGGGGGGTATCAGTGTGAGAGTGCCAGTACCAGGCTGAGGCCGGGTGGGGGGTATCAGTGTGAGAGTGCCAAGTACCAGGCTGAGGCCGGGGGGGGGGTATCAGTGTGAGAGTGCCAGTACCAGGCTGAGGCCGGGGGGGGGTATCAGTGTGAGAGTGCCGTACAGGCTGAGGCCAGGGGGGGATCTCCTTCGGTATCAGTGTGAGAGTGCCAGTACCAGGCTGAGGCCGGGGGGGGGAATCAGTATGGAGAGTTGCAGTACCAGGCTGAGGCCGGGGGGGGTATCAGGTGAGATGCCAGTACCAAGCTTGAGCGGGAGCGGGTTGGTATACTTATTGGTAAATTCTTCGATAACCACGTCGACGGCCGGATCGGTATCAGAAGTTCGAGAGTGCCAGACCAGCTAGAGCCGGAGTGGGGCGGGTATCAGTGATGAGATGTGCCAGTACCAGGCTGAGGCCGGTGGGGACCGTGGGTATCAGGTGAGAGTGCCAGTACCAGGCTGAGGGGCGGGGGGAGTATCAGTGTGAGAGTGCCAGTACCAGGCTAGGCCGGGGGGTGGGGAATCAAGTTGAGAGTGCCAGCGACCAGGCTGAGGCCGGGGGGAGGACTAAAAAAAATCAGCGTGTTTCGCAAAAAAAAACAAAATCGTAAGACGCCCGGAAAAATCGCAAAAATACGAAAAAAACGCCAAATACCTCATTACGGAAAAAAAAACGCAATCGACGCATTCGGCCGTTCGTGGGTTAGTAAATGTGCCCTTAGTATCAAAGAGAGGGTAATATGGTTGATAGAGCAAAGGAAAAAGCAGAGATTTTGAACTGTTATTTTTCATTTGTGTATATAACTAGGAACAGTAAGAGGGTTTCTTTTTTTTATAACCCAATTTCTGATAAATGTACTATGATGGCTTAGCGGAGTTGCAGAGTGAAGAGAAGTTCAAGAGACATGAACATGTGGAAAGTTTAACAAAGGTCCTGACCAGATGGTATTCACTCAGTAATTTACTAAATAATCTTAAGCTCTGTGTTGTCAGACTACTTTTACTTTTATTTTCAGAATGATTTGTTAATTTACTTTTAATTCTCTATCTAATTGGTTCTAAGAATTGCAGTTTTACGAACCCTAACTGTCATGGATTTCCTGACATTTTTTACTCTCAGTTTATCAAAGGCTGTAATATAATCTAAACAGCAAATGCTCGGAACCTTTTAACAAGAAGAATTAATGGCGTTGATCATAAAAAACACTTCAGAGATATATATTTTCTATTTCTTGGGGTTTAGATCCTCTATGAGCCCTGGTATAAATACTTTATTGGGTACGGCCATTAAATTATTAGAGCATAAATTCAGGCAAAGTCATAGCACACTGTCCATACACTTGTTCATTTTTTGTCCATTTCTTGCTAAATTGCTTCCCAAATGCCATGCCCCCAAATCACAGTCTTTGCATCGAGCAATTGAACGATCAGCATAAGTAGATATGATAATGGCATTGCTACTGTAACACATTATGTATACATTATGGAATTTTGCCAGGCCACAGCATTAAGGCACTTACTACCAAGCTAGTACTAAAAACAATATGAAATTCATCTTTTATAAACCTTAACACTTACATAGCTTTTACTTGTCTTGTCTACCTCACATTAGGCAAAAGGTCTATCCATAAATGACTAGGTGGATCGCAGTTCATCAAAGCAATACTGCAATAAGTTAGTCTAAGATAAATAACAATATGTAAGATATATTTACCTAAAACATTAGTTTATCAAGCTAAAATGTTGCAAAACTTGCCCTCCTGATTTCCTGCGAAGAGGAAATCCTCCCCCAGTTCTATTTTAAAAACTAAACTTAAGGACTACTTTGGAGCACTCACCCAGCACCTAATTGGAGGAATCAGCACTTTATTTTAGTGTCACCCACTGTGACCTACAGGCACTTATACTGATTGCGTATTGTATCTGTAGTTACCCTCCCATATAGTTGTAAGCTCTACGGGGCAGTCCATCCTCTTGGTTGTCATTGACTCTTAACTTATTGCAACTGTATTTATCTTGCATCATCTGTATTTATTGTTGTACTTTGTTAGTTATCTATATCTTAATATCCCCTGTTTGTATTAATGTATTCTACTGTACAGCGCTGCGTACATAAGTGTGCTATAAATAAAGTTATACATACATACATACAAATAATCAGAGTTAGTTAACCCTGTTTTCTATCGCTAACACTTTTATCTTAAGAAAAATGCAAGCTTCCAACTACTTTATTACCTTAAGGTCTGTGTGACACCCGCAGTGCATATTGTAGCCAGCTAATTGTAGAGGCTACAAAACACTGCAGAAAACACCCCTGCTGTTAGACACATACTAAAACTGTCTTGAAACCAGTTAAAGACTATTATAATGTATTGTATTTTTTGTAGCGCGAAAACTGCTCCCCCGTGTTGCCATTTGAATTAATGAATAGAACCTGTGTTGATAGCTAAACCTGGCTTTTCGTAGTAAAATGTTCTATTCTTTATAATCCCACAGACTACCCAAATTTCTAATGAGGATCTAAAAATTATATTACCCACCTCGTACCCAATTTTATTAAGAGTATATATATTAGGTATCAGTTGAGATTGCCTATAGGAGTTACCAGGCTGAGTGCACGGAAGGGGATGACCCGTGGTATCAGTGTGAGGAAAGATATGTTGCCAGTACTCATGAGGCTGTTGAGGCGGGGGGGGTGAGTATCAGTGTGAGAGTGCCAGTACCAGGCTGAGGCCGGGGTGGGGTATCAGTGTGAGAGTGCCCGAGAAGATACCCAGGCTGAGGCCGTGGGGGTGCCAACCCGTGGTATCAGTGTGAGTAGTGCCAGTACAGGCCTGAGGCTGTGGTAAGAGGGTCGCGGGGAGAGGGGGAGAGTATTTCAGTTGGAGAGTGCCAGTACCAGGCTGAGGCCGGGGGGGGGGGGGAGAATAATTCCAACAACAGAGGATTGAATGACCATGGTCCAGTCACCATCAGTGTGAGTAGTGCCTTCGCGAGTACCAGGCTGAGCCGGTGGGGGGGGTATCAGTGTGAGTAGTGCCGGCTAGTACCAGGTAGCTAACAGAGGAGCCGATACAAGTGGAGACCAGTAATGATGACAGATTGACAGAGGTGGGGGCGGGGTATCAGTTGTGAAGAGTTGTCCTATGTTTACCAGGTCTGCAGGCCGGCGTAGAGCGTAGACCATTACACCAACAGTTATCAGTTGAAGGGAAATTGCATACAGTACCAGGCTGAGGCCGGGGGGATCCAAATTGTGTCGTATCAGTGTTGAGAGTGCACTGTTTAAGTACCCAGGTGAGGACAGAGGAGCGGTTGTATAATCTCAGATGTAGAAAAGATGCGCAAGAAGTACCTAGGCTTTGACAGTGCCTGTTTGGTGGAGGATAGAGAGTCCCAGGCAAACAACCCATATACACCAATACAAACGTTGGGGTATATCATGTGTGTACCTGAGCGAGCTTCAAGATACCAGAGCGTGATGGTCCAGGGCTGTATACATAACCAGAAGGGTGGTAGTGTAGTATCTAAGTTGGATGCCGAGATTAAGATATGCCATGAGTACCAGGCTGAGGCCGGGGGGGGGGTATCAGGGAAGATTATTTATGGTTTTGATTGAGCAAGTGCCTGAAAACCTATGGGAGAGAGTATTCCATTGCCTCGAGATGTGCCTCCGAGGGAGAGGAACTCTTTTCTTACTAATTCAGTTCCAATTTTCCCGGTATAAAGGTGTTTTCATGTGATAAATAGTTTCCTCATGCTAGCTAGTGTAGTGTTAGTGTTCCTCTCATT